>NC_060909.1:2663791-2843791 GCF_014805685.1 Silurus meridionalis
AGGCGCATCGGTAAAACAAATGTTTAGTGATTAAAAATGTTTTTCTGGTGGAGTTTATTATTTATTTCTATATCTGAGTTAAGAAAGGACATCGTGAAAAAATTTAAAGTTTTTTAAAGTTAAAGTTATTTATTTTGCTTCTTTTTTATCATTCATTTTTTTATAAAAATCTAATAGAAATGCATTAATCATGAAACTGTTGGTGTTAGCTCCTGATGCTTTTTTTTTTTTATTCATACTTGTATTTGCACAATTTCTTCTACAATTCATCTCCAAATTGCCTCGAGCCATTTATCAAAATCACCATATTCACCAAAAACGTTCCACCACACGCAAAAGCTTCAATAAGGTCATTAGGAAAAGTCCACAATACGGTTTCTGGAACTGAAACTGGATGTTACTATGGTGACAGGTGTTTAAAAGTATTGATTAAACACACTACCTGTGTGTTCAACACGGCTCTTCCAGCCAATCAGAAAACAGTATTCAGACATACTGTACCAGACCACAATTTGACCTGCTTAAACTCTCCCGTGAGATTATCGAGCAAACATCATGTTGGTCTGTTACCAATACCTCATTAGGAACAATCTGCTCATTATGAGAGAAAAACAGAAAACAGAGACACAGAGAGAAAGATAATAAGAGAGAAAGAGAGAGAGAGAAGTCCAGTTCGGGTTTAAAGGGAGCACATGGGGACCACCAGAGATGAACTTTATAATTAGATAGAAATGGAAATCATACCAACGCATGACAGGGCTGATGATATAACACTCCTTCATACTGCTTTATAGAAAATTGCCTTCAATTTAAGCAATTTGGGAAATGCGTTTATGTATTTAGGGTAATTGTTAACTGCTTTGTTACTAAATTCGATTGAAGTTCAATGCGTTTAAAGGCTTTATTGTATCAATATATCTGCATATTTCGATGACAACACTGACAAAATCCGGATATTAAAATTGTGAGATCCAGCTCCCCATGCAATCTGAATACATTAAACCCGAAGACAGAAACAAATAAGCATCATTCCAACTTATTTTAGTGACAGTTACCAAATGCTAGACTGAGCAATGGAAGAAATTGAGAGCTAGCGACACTATTTGCTAGCTTGAAATCTGGATGCTAGAAAAGTCTTCCGCTTACAGACCATTAAACATATAACATGAGGTTAATTGTGTTCAATTATAACAGTTTGATGCTTGTGTGATATCTGAATTATAGTAACAAATAGTGTTAGCATTAACAATCGTCCAACAATTGTTATGCTAACATTACCCAACTGAAATGGCAGTGCTAATCTCATGGCAATCCTTGTTATACTTATGTTTACTTATAATCTTATACTCCAGTGCTCATGTTAGTTCTCACTCTCCAGTGTTCAGTACTGTTGAAAGATTTATGATCAAAATCTTGATGTCACCCAAATGAGGATGGGTTCCCCTTTTGAGTCTGGTTCCTCTCAAGGTTTCTTCCTCAAACATAACATTTAAAAAACATTTACATTATAGCACTGTATTATGTATTTTCTATATTATGAACCACTGTTTGATGTTGTTGTTGTTTGAATCCCCATGCCTGTGTGAGTGCAGTGGAGAGTTTTTGTGCGTCAGTGTGAGGTGAATGACATGCTCGGCTTTAATTACACAGATAAGAGTTTAAACCAGCATTTAATCCACTTCACATCATTTGGAAGAGAAACTATTTTAGCATAATCCAGCCTGATAGGACAGATTAATCATAATACAATGCATCAAGCTCATGTCGACGATCCGTTAATGATTATTTCATCTGAATGGTAAGATTTCAGTGAATCATTTTGACCTTCACTATTGATCCCACTCCATGAATATGATAATAGTAATGGTGTTGCTTTTATGTGGAGGCTGCATTAAAGATGTATTGGGATCATGAATAGATATGAGCTGGTGGTTTGGACCTGGATGTCAGATGCAGTATGTAGGTAAAATTTTACCTCTTACATAAAGTAGCAGAGGAAAATATAAATCGTGGAACAATGAAATGATATAAAATCTTTCTTTCTAGATTTTTTTTTTTTTCTATCAGAAATGCTGAAAGAATTGATGGTTGTTGTAGCAGCATGGGAAATTTTGCCTCTAGCTTATTAAACACTGTGAAAGATGAGAAATGAAAGAATTTGCATTTGGTTTATGCAAAAAATGATAAATGGATAAAAACCAACATGTTTCCAACAATGTATTCAAATCCAGTAATATATATATATATATATATATATATATATATATATATATATATATATATATATATATATATATATATATTATTATTATTATTTTTTTTTTTTAATTATTGTATATATTTATATACAAACGGTAAATAGAAGTAAAGCACTCATTATCAAATCAAATTAAATTTTAATTATGAACCACATTTAAAATCAACCTTGGTTGGACAAAGTGCTGTACATAATAGTAAAAATCAAGAAGTAAAACAAATACCACGAATGGAATTATAAAACATTAAAAACACAGGAGAAAATATGAGCTTTAAAGGAAAAAAAACTAAGATCTTAAAATCAATAAGGTAACAGACTGGCAACCAGTGCAACAAAGGTAAAACTGGAGTGATGTGATGTGGTATCTAAAGACGATAAATTGAGGAGATCGGTTAAGGAGATACGATGAGATGCAGTAATCGATGAGATGCGGTAATAGAAGCTGGTGCTAACTGTGCTATTGATTTGTTTGTTTGAGTTGTTTGAAGTTTTTGAAGTTGGAGGTTAGGTATGATGACAATTGTATAAGATGTCTCTGGATGCAGTGGCGTGAAAGTTTCCCTTTACTTGAACAAGTAAACCCAAACCTGTTCCAAGCATGACAATGCCACATAAACATAAGGCACTATGACATAAAGCCAGCTCCATGAATATATGCTTTACATGAGTTGGAGTGGAAGATCATCTGATGTAGACCTCAACCCTATTAAACATCTTCGGGATGAATGTGAACACTGACTGCACCCCAGGCCTCCTCACCTCACCTCCATCACTACCTGACTTTATTAATGCTCTTGTATCTGAATGAGCATAAATCTCTACAAAATCTAGTCGAACATCTTCTCAGAAATGTTTATTATAACAGAAAATGAGGACTAAAGATGGAATGGGATATTCAAAAAGCACATATTAATCTCATGTGTAGGTCATGAATTCTTCCCAAAAATTTCTTAACTCTAACCCATCTAACACATCATATAAGCAAGTTATGATGTAATCATGAAGTTCATATCTCATGCTTATGGCCTTCAGTAACTCTGCCTTTTCCTTTTTTTTTCTGACTTAAAGCAACTGCCATGACTTTTTATTTATTTATTTATTCGTTTTTTTAATCCACATTGCAATGTAGCAATGTCAGGGTGCGCGTTCGACCCACTGTGCGTCACTGTGAGATAATTAAAGGTCTTTTAAAAAAGTCGTCCTCGAGTGCTGAGGCATTCGTCCAGCCTACACAGCTGTAACAAAAGCGCATGCTTATTTTATAACTACAAATCCTGCTGGGATATTTAGAAAAGACTCCACCCACACACATACAACCGCCCCCATAAACCTCTTAAACTCGTTAGTCTTCTGTGTTAACATTAAAAACAGGGTAGAGGAAGAATTCGATTCCTCGGCTGTTATGTGATTCAACAAATCGGTCCTGAACACATTAATATACAATATTCCAATTCATTTATTTTATCCTGTCCTATAATAATAGTGATAAATATCAGGAGGTTTTGCCCTGGTGGAGGATGTAGACGTTTTGCAAATGCTTGCGTATCGTAAGATCAGACCCTAAATGAGTCTAGACAGCCGGAAGAGATGAGGTTTTCATTTCACGTGGTGACAAATGCTGCTGAAATAGAAGAAAGAGATGCATATATTTGTGAATTATGTTATATAAACCTCGTCAGACAGATTTTGATACACCCCCTACCTGAGAAAAGTCTAATTATTAAGACTTTGGCAAGCAATTTGTTTTTAGAAAGAAAGGCTTCTTTTTAAGATATCTTGAAAGACCTGTGATGTTGTACGGATTAGAGACAGTGGCATTGAGTAAAAGACAGGAGGTGGAGCTGGAGGTAGCAGAGCTGAAGATGTTGAGATTTTCATTAGTAGTGATGACGATGGACAGGATTAGAAATTAGTTTCTTAGAGGGACAGTGCATGTAGGACGTTTTGGTGACAAGGTGAGGGAGGTGAGATTGAGATGGTTTGGACATGTGCAGAGGAGGGACATGGGGTATATCAGTAGGAGAATGCTGAGGATGGAGACACCAGGTAGGAGGAAAAGAGGAAGGCCAAGGAGGAGGTTTATGGATGTGGTGAAGGAGGACATGCAGGTAGTTGGTGTAAAGAGGCAGATGTAGAGAACAGAGTAGTATGGAGACGGATGATCCGCTGTGGCGCCCCCTAATGGGAGCAGCCAAAAGAAGAAGAAGAAGAAGAGGAAGAAGAAGAAGAGGTTTACCCAGATACAAGGCCACAGTGGTATAATTACCACTGAAGGATGTTGCCAGGAAATGTACAGCACATGTTGTTTATTTCGACTCCTAGACATTGTTAATTAACCCACAATACAAATATTCACAATTGGTCTATTTATGGGATCTGCGTCTTTTAACCTGGTGCTTGGATTTGGAAAGGACATTAAACCGCATGCCATTCTCATCTTCCAGCAACAGCACAGGAGATTGCGATTGAACCAGATAAATAATGAAGGAACCAGTGTTTACTGCAGTCAAGTTAATGATTTGCATTACTCACCCATTGACTTGCCCTCAGAGCTATTGAGCCTGTTTTTTTCTTCTTCTAATTTTACTCTCAGAACACAACGACAAATCATTCACAATTAATCAGCAACCCTTTCGATTGGGATTAAAAACAGTCTGTTAATGTTCTGAATGGTGAGAACGTTGCGTTTAATAAGAGCCTGGTAACTTGTTCCTTAAATCCAATTATAAACCAATAATCCCCTCATTAGATCTCCAGATGAGGTCCCTTTTAAGCTCCCAGGCAAAGATACAGAACTGTAATATGCTGATTGTTTTACACACTCAATAGCAGCATGCACAGTATGTCTATTGGAACAATAGTAATTAACCTATAAATACACTGTTCCGTGTTTGGGAAGACGAATCGTCTCACAAATAGAACAACTACACTAATATGGGAATGGTATAGTAATCACCTGCATCTGCTTCTATAATAACCTCCACTCATCCTGGAGGATGTTCCACTAGATTGTGGAGATTTGTGCTCATTCAGAAAGGTAGGTGAGGTTCAGTCAGCGTTCCAAAGCTGTTTAATAGGGTTGAGGTCAGAGATCTACAGCAGGAGATCTTCCACTTCAACCCATTTAAAGCACATTGTCATGCTGGAACATGTTTGAGGAATGCTACTGCATCCAGAGACATTCTAGAGATTGTCTAATTTTGTTGTAATAGTATTGAGAAAACCCACCAGTGGTGAACAGTAATAAAGTGAATGTAATTCGTTACTGTACTCAAGTACATTTTTTACACAAATATCTGTACTTCCTCCTTCTTACATTTTCAAAACAGACACTTTAGCTTTAATCTATGTGGTGACATAATCAATCATTTTCCTTTTCATTGCGCACCGTTTTCAGCCCATCAACCTGTTTCTTGTCATTGCGCTGCTTTTTTCAGTCTTCCACTGGTGCATCATTTCCTGTCTCTCACACACCACAGATGTAGACTTGTTTACGAATCTCACAACGAGCTCGGCAGAAGGCAACAAGAAGTCTGGGGTTAATGTGGATGAGACAGAGGGAGTCAGTGATGGAAACATGACTAAGAACAGAGACATTCCTGATCTCTGCTTGAAAGGAAGTGTGTAATTTTGCCATCTCTGATGTACAGTGACAAAAAGAAAGAAAAATATTCTTAATTAATCAATAAAAATGAAAGCAACCTATTTACTGTAAACTGGTTTGTGTACTTCTCCCACCACTGAAACCCACATATGGCTGAAAAAAGTCATAGTAGATAACTAATATAGATTTTAAAGAACTTCTAAACAGTTGAACAGATCGGTTTTGAGTCTTTAATATATGTATCACATACTACTGGCCACAAAGTGGCAGCATAGTGTAGAACCGTGTCTGGACCGGGAAAGGGAAAAAAGGGAATATCAGAACACTAAGATGTCAAAAGAACCACTGTGAAGCTTGAAAGAGCTCCGTAAAAACCAAGAACAGTATATTTTCTACAACTTGCCCTGGGATGGAATTGGAGCTCACTGACAGGAGGCTGAAAAATCAGTAACAAACCTGCAGCCAAAACATTTCAAAGCCACCTGCAATGTCTAATGAGATCATAGAACATTCATTGCAAATTTCGTAGTCATCTGAGGATGAGTGGAACCATAGCCTTATACAGACAATGACATGAATGTCTAGATATTTCTGGTTGGTCCTCTCTTCTGGGAAGAAGTATTTTTGTTGGAATTCTTGCTTGTTTATACAGTAAAGCATTTACTGTCAGGCAGTGCTGTTGGATGAGAAGGCCAGGCATGCATTCTCCATTCCAGTTCACCTCAACAGTGTTTTAAGAAGAGCCTTTTTTTGTCACATACACATTACAGCATGGTGAAGTTCTTTTCATATCTCAACAATTTGTAGGAGCACAAGTTCAACCATCATACAATGCCCCTGGAGCACTTGGCAATACAGAGGCATGAACCCCCGACCTTTAGATCAGTAGCCCAGAGCCTTAACCACTGAGCTACCACCTCCCACATGACCTACCACCTGATGGTGTTGAGGTCCAGGCTCTGTGCAGACCAGTCAAGTTCCTCCACACTAAACATATACACTCATGTCTTTATGAACATGCTTTGTGCTGGAATAGACAAAGCTTTTTCCAAACTGTCTACACAAAAGCTGAAAGCATAGCATTGTTCTGGTATGTTGAAGAATTAAGATTTCCCTTCACTGGAAGTAAGAAGCATGAACATTATCCCTCCTGCTCCATACTTCATATACGGAACAATTCACTCTCAAGGCTTCCAAGGGACTGAAGTTAGGATCAGAGAGTTGTCTGTAGAGATCATGAGATTTTAACGTTGGTCACCTGGAAAGACGGTTATAAGAACAACAATGGAAAAAAGAATGATAAGGAAGTTCAAGACAAACTGGTAGAGGTGGAAAGTGATGAAGTGTATATACTTCATTAATGTAGTTAAGCGGATTTTTTTGGTGTCAGAACTTTACTTCACTATTTATTTTTCAGACAACATGTAGATTTCACTCATTAAATTTTTAACAGAAATATCTGTTTTCAGGATTTCTTGATAGAAACTACGGGTTTGGATTACAGTGACTGAAAATGCAGTGTTTGTATGTTTCTTAGTTGTTCATCCATTTTCAGAAATGATATTTGTATGTTTTGTTCTGTCTGTATACGCTTTCCAATTAATAGCTCTCAAGGTTCACCTTTGACCTGTTTTAGAGAACTGGTTGATCATCGGTTGATGCCGTTCGCTCGCCTTCATTAGCGACATTCAAGATTCGTCTGCACAATTCATCAATTCAAAAATAAGTTTAATAGGAATTTTAGATGACAGATTCTGACCACTGGTTTAACCATTTCCCATTCGATGACGTATACAATAAACTGATGCCCAGATGTTTTCGGGGGTTGAGACTTTTCAGGCGAAATCAGTATCATATATTTTGATCAACGTGAACATAAACAACTGATAATGTAGGAAACAGCAGACACTCGTACACAATCAGTTCGCAATTTGATCAAAGCAACAAGAAATGTTCTTATGATGAACACAAATTATTAAATGATGTGGAGAAACAAGTAGTTTTGACAAATTTTAGTTCTGATCTGAGAAACGCTCCAAAATCTGAGAAAAACTGTAATATATTAATATGATGTGACGTTCAGTTACCAGCGTGACACTAAAACAGGTGGTAGTAATGGTAGTACCAGAGTCTTTTAAAACATAATAATCTGCACTTCTACTTGAGTGAAGGATGTGTGTACTTTTGCCACGTCTGGAGAGACTTAGACAAAGTGGGGAGATAAAAAGTTCGCAACTTTCCTGTATAACAGAGGTAATAACTCAGATTTAGATTTGATTCGTGACACTTCAGCTCCACATAGAAGGACATTTTTTGTTAATTATTTATACAATTTGAATGTTGTATCATTATCTAATGATGTGCCTGTAGCACCAGTGTTATTTCATTCTTTCTTCTCACTGTTTTTTTGCCTAAGACACATTTATTTCCTCCAGCTTCAGCTATTGACCTCTACATAGTCATTGATGGGATTTTCTGATGCCTGTTTATCCACATTTCTACAGTGATGGATGATTTTCACATAATACAAATTGGGAAGTGGTGAAAGATCCTGAAATATTGATTAGGAAAGCTAAAGAGAAAAACGATCTCATCCCAGTGGTCGTTTCTGAACCCAATTGTTACTTAACGTTCACTTAAACGAAATGCATAATTTTTACTTAAATTTTACTTAATTTACTTACAAACTTTGCATTAAATAGGTTGCATTATTGTTAATTCTGAATATTCTTAAACATTCCTTCTTTTTGTCACTATAGATTGGGGTGTAATGATACATATACTCGTACTGAAAGGTTTCGGTACAGGACTTTCGTCTCGGTTCACATGTGTACCAAATGCAATCCTTTTAACGTGCGGAACTTAATCACACGTTCCCTCGTGAACGCTAAGTTGCGGACCAAAAGCTGGTTTAGTCTCCGCCTTGCAATTTATGTAATAAATAGAACAGTTAAACAGAACATATCTTTAGAAAATACAATGTTACATGTAAAACACACACAACAAATGTAAAATATTCAATAAAATCTTTCAATTTTTTAATTGTATTTAATTAATTAATTTGTTTTCATTAATTTAATCAATATAAAAAAAAGTGCACTGCATTCATTTTATTTGTTCTATTTTTTATTATATATTTTATTTTTTATAAAATATTATAAAACATTATTTAATATTTTATATATTATTTGTCCAAGCATGAATTTTATTTAAAATTATTTTTTACTTGAAATTTAACCGAACTGTGACTTAAAAACCGTGAATATATGTGCCGTTACACCCCTTATATATTATACAATCAGTGAGGAATTGCTTTACTGTGTTCATTAGTTAATAGTGATGCTTAATAAACCCCTTAGTGTTTAGAGACTCAGTGTGTTTGACAGGGGAGAGGGACAACACCAACCGTCCCCAGCAGCATGTCAATGCATATAACAGATGCATTCAAATAAAGTTCAAATCAACACAAAATTAAAGGTCTTGTGTATGTGTGTGTGTGTGTGTGTGTGTGTGTGTGTGTCCATCCTATGGTTATGTAATAAAAAAACAATTCCCTTTAGACTGCAATAAGAGTCTATAGTACATGGTTCTACTTGCCTGGACACTGCCCTGTTTTTTGCCCTGTATTTTCTTTCCAATATTCATTACATTGCCAGTCATTAGGGACTCTAAAACAGACACTCTTAGTATTCTTCAGCTCATTAGAAGGATGCAATTCTCCACAGACCCTTTTAGAAAACAGATAGATACGTGCATTTAGTTTTTATCCTTGCAGTTGTTCTCAGGTTTACACAGCAAACACAAACATGTGATCTGTACTACATAAAGAATGGTTTATACAAAAGGCAAAAATCATGCCCCTGGTTAGTTCATTCCTGCTTGTAAATTTCACTTTGTATAATTTAAACAGTATATAAATTATGCACAAGTGTTTCTCTGGGGTCTAATTAAACCCCATATTAGCATCAGGTCAGTAGAGGGTGCCCTCAGATGCAATTATCAGAACCTCTCACAGTAAAAAATAAAATAACAAGAAAACAAGGAGAAATGATCATTAAGAGAAAATACAAAATTCAATCTTCACATTGGTGCTTTTACACCTCAGCTTTATTGTGAAGATTGGAACAGAGCAGCTTGGGTAATTAAGCTTTTCTATTGAATTGGTGCTAATTATTGGTCAAGTGAGATGTTACTTGAACTACTTTTTGGGAAGAATTAACATTAACATTGTGAACATGGTACACAATGACAGACTACCTGCATACGGTGACTGATAAAACCATAAGAAACAAATCGACCAGGTACAGACTGCAGGTGCACACAACCTCAAAGTAGAAATGTTCAGACACAGGAGGAGGAAATTAGTCTCTCCTGCAACCAAAACACACCTGAGACATACATAAAAGACCTCAAAATCCTCAAAATCACACACACACACACACACACACACACACACACACACACACACACACACACACACACACACACAAAACATTTTTTTTTCATCTTGCAGTGAAAAACTCCTTGTCCTACTAGGTGAGTGCCTCTTATTATTATTCTTATTCTTATTATTTATTTTAATTAATTAAATTAAATTAAATTAATTTTAATTTAATAATTGTAGATGCCGAACTCGCAAACATCCCGAACCATCTAGAGACGTTCCAGTGCCATTTGGATCCCGCTACATGTGTGGAGTTTTGACATTGGACCTCCTGGAGTGTTTAAAGGCTCTGGCATGGAGAAGCTGATGCTGGATCTCTGGTGACCACAAATGCTGAGCTCATAAAACTCGGAGCTACTAACCATATAGACTGTTTAAGACTGCAGAAAGAACATCACTTATAATCTTATACTCCAGTAATCATGTTAGTTCTCACTGTCCAGTGTTCTGTATTGTTGAAAGATTTATGATCAAACTCTTGATGTCACCCAGATGAGGATGGGTTCTCCTTTTGAGTCTGGTTCCTCTCAAGGTTTCTTCCTCATAACATCTAAGGTAGTTTTTCCTGGTCACAGTCGCCACGGCTGCTCATCAGGGATGAATACACATCGTTCACCTTCACTTTTGATTTGTGTAAAGCTGCTTTGAGACAATGTCTGTTGTGAAAAGCGCAATACAAATAAACTTGACTTGACTTGACTTGACTTAATTAAATGTTTTTCTTTTTAATTTTTGTATTATTTATTCTTTATTTTTTCATTCAAATATTCTATACATAATGCATCTATATTCTTCTTAATGCATGCACACTGTTCGCACAATATCCTCTTTATAATAAAATTAATACATTTTTATTTGTTTTTATTTTCTCTTTCATTTTGTCATTTTTCATGCTCTCCTCCTCCTCCCCCCTTTTATTCCCTTTGTACATGCTTTCGTAATGCACATGTACACTTATTTACATGGCAAAAAAAAGCACCTGAAAGCTGGAAAACTCAATCTGAAACAGAGAACGAAAAAGAGAAAAGCTTTGGTTACCATATTCCTCATTTGGTTTCATTTCTTTCTTTTTTAAAAACATTTTTATACTGTACATATTTATTGTAACCCATATGCTTTTGTCCTAAAGTGACACCTTCCAATTTTGTCACTGTTTTTATTGTATCCTATTTTATTTTATTTATTTTTGCATTCATTTCTTTTTTATTAAATATTATTACATTTAAAAAAATTGCATTTATTCGCAATATGCATTTAATTCATCCGTTTCCATTCCCCGATACATGCAGCTTCCTAGTTTCTGTATAATATAATATAAATATATATAAATATATAATATAAAAGCACTTTTACTGGAGTAATATTTTAACGAGTGTATCTCTAATTTAACTCGACCACATGGTAAATGGACTTCGTCCATCACTGTCCCCCATACGTCTTAAAACCTCTCAGTAGGACTCTATATTAGCGGCCTATATTCAGGGGTTAAGCTCGTTGAAGGTCTTTCTGATCTCTCGTCATCCTCCAGTGAAGCGTGCCACTCGAAACACCTCGTCGCAGCGTCGCAGAAAACTTGCCGAATCGTGTCAAACGTCTCTTTGGCAGATTTGCTACAGTTTCAGGCAGAATTTCACGTTTGCTCTTTGTCCATGATGAAATCACAGACATGGTAATGCATGTGTTCAGAATAGCACCAGTTGTACAGCTCCCAAAGTACACAGGATGATGTCTTTTGGCACGCTGACTTCTTAAGGTCGGTGATCCCTGTGATTGTGCATGCAGCCTTGTGCTGCCATCTGTTGGCGTGTTACAAAAAACTAGTCTTGATTCTTTTTGATACCACCTCGTACAGACATATTGTATGCAAATGATAAAGGGGGGTCACATGTACAGCACAGTAAAATTCTAAGGATCTTGCTCAAGGGCCCAAGAGTGGCAGCTGGGCAATACTAGGGCTTGAACCCACAACCTTCAGTTCATGGACCCAAAACCTTAACCATTGTGCTACCACCTCTTTTACTGTGGAAAAAGAAGGTTGGTGGGACTTGTATCTGTTTCCAGATGGTAAGGGGCCAAAGATTTTGTGACCTGAATGAATAGAGGGATTTATGAGACTGCTGGCTTTTGTTGTTTTGGTTTATGCTGATGATACTGTACGTGATGAGTGTGCTCTTTGTGGTGCCTTGGAAGCTGAAGCTGTGGATATTTTAGTTTCTACCAGAAGAATAGCTTGCGTTGTGCTTTCTTCACCAGGTGAGAGGTGTTGATGGACCATGAGATGTAAACCTGAGGGATCTAATGTCTTAGAGGAGCACTACTAAACTGTCACTCGTACTCCACTTGAACTCAAACACTTCATATGAACCTACTGATCACGTAGAAGCCCATTATGGTGTGATTTACAGTTTCATTTTGCGCATTTCCTCATTAGCCTTGACTATCTCACTAATTGCTGGGGAATGATTAGAAGGAGACACAATTATACACTTTATATCCATGCCCTTAGGGTTCCTGGTGATAAACATTAATGAAGTGAAGGAAAAGAAACCCCATAAACTTTAATGTCCAACATGCATCACTCTTGGATTTGGCAAGAAAAGATTCAGTACTGTATTGATTCCTGTTTTATTTTCACTGACGATTAATGAAATAAAGCTTTTTACAGGCTTCTGAAGATTTGCTACTCGTTTTCCTACAGTATAATTTATCTGCAGCCCAATGGCCAGAGACCATGAAAGGGCATTTTTTTCATGTTTCAGATTCAGAATCAGACTCAGGTACCAACAGAATGCCTATAAAAAAAATGAGAACGCCTGAACACTTATGGAGTTTATATGCGTTCAAAATATATCCTGGGGCTGGTGAATGCTGTTTTAGCAGATTACTAATACTGAATATAAGAGAATAATAGGTTTTCCAATGCATGAATAATTTGTCCAGAGCAGCTGGTAAATACAGCGCAACCCCGATGGGAATGAATACGCAGTGAATATACAGTATCGAAAGAAAGACTTGGCAAACCATTAAACATTAATAAGGGAATTCAAATAAGTTTATTGTGCATGTAATAATAATATATGGCATGGTTCAGCGCATGCTACAGTGTGAACTGACCACTATTTTACTATAATAACAAAAACAACACAACTGCAAACAGTGAAATGTTTCACCATCCATGTAATCCACACTCTTGAAGACATTCCAGGCTTGTCATTAATTAACACTGTGTAATTTGGGACCAAAAGCTATACAACAGGCTCTTAGGGATAATTAATGCATGAGGATATTTGCATTTTTAAGTTTTATGATTTCTCATTTCCTCACGAAAGATCATACGTCACGAAACAAAAAAATATGAACACAATGTTATCAAGGGATACAGTTTTCATGCTAACTCAATCTTTACTTATCAACTCGAATTGACTTTATTTCCAGCATTTTTGTGCCTCATTTATGTGAAAACATGGAATCAAGAGATCACACCAGCTCTTCTTTAATGTGTTTTTTTCTCTTTTAGATGCACTTGAGCAGGTACGAGTTGCAGTAGGAGCCTCGGCTACATTCACACAGCTGCCCAAAGCGAGGACCAAACCTCATCGCACAGCGGGAGCCGACTGCACACTGAAGGAGAAAAAACAAACAATTGTTTATTACTACATTCAAAGATAAAAAAAAGAAAAGAAAACCAGATGCATATATTTTAATACCTCCTTAGAAGCATGAGTTCCATGATGTAAAGAATTTAATACAAATAATAATAATAAAAAAAAAATAACAAAACTGCTTGTTAGACACAATTTCCATATCACTTTAGGGGGAGCTAAAAGACTTTAGAGCCAATTTTATACATTCTACATGTTTACACCTTATTATGACAACATGTGATGATCCCACATAATAGAATCCTTCATTCAAGCTGTCCGTTGATGCTGTCCTTTCCAGCAGAAAGGTTATGACAAACTGCAGAGTTATTAAAACAGTCGAATTTATGATTGAGTGAGATTAGAGGAAAAAGAAAAAGAAGAAGAAGAAAATGATGATGATGATGATGATGATGATGATGATGATGATGAAGGTGATGAATGATTTACATTTATATTTCGGGCATTTAGCAGAAGCCTTTATCCAGGGCGACTTAAAATTATTTAACACTTAAGGAAGAAGAGGAAGAAGAAAGGAAAGAAGATGAATTATGGAAAGAACAAAAAGTAGCAAAAAGAGGAGAGGTGGAAGAATAAAAGAAACGGATGAAGGAAGAAAAGAAGAGGAGCAGAAAGAAAGTAAAAGAAGCAGAAAAAGAAAGGGAACAAGATAAAGGAAGAAACAAACAAATATTTGCAAAAAGGAGAAGGGACGGGGAAGAAGAAATAGAAGAAGAAGAAGTGCAGAAATAAAAGAAGAAGAAAGAGAAGATAGGGGAGGAGAAGAAGAAGAAGAAAAAGAAGAAGCAAAGGACTTACCGTTGGAATGGCGCGTTTCTCTGTGGATGGAAATCTGTTCTGAAGCCTAGACAGAAGTTCCTCCATCACTTCAACCTGTGCAAATGAAAAAACATCTCTCTATTTTATTCCCTGTAGATTCACTTAATCTTCTAAATGTGTGACGTCATAGTAAATAAATATGATAATATCATGTATTATATATTATATTACAATATACTCTATATAAAAAGTTAACATAATGTTTGTATGAATGTAAAGAATCTGTATACAGTATATAAGAGCCAGACTGTATACTGTACACTGTAGAATTCACAACATTAACAAATTAAAACCACCTGTACGCACCATATCCATGTCAGGGTTCACCTGCGAGTTCTGTAAGTCCTCTGCAGACGTCTCGGGTAAACGTTGTCCTTCGCACGTGATGAAAAACAAAGTGATGAGCAACACTCCGATCACAATCCCTGAGCTCTCCATGGTCCTGAGACGGTGTTTCGATTAGACAGCTGCACGGATGAGTGAGGAACCTGGACCGCGGTTATGCTCGAACTAAACTAAAGCCAGCTTTATATCCACCGCTGTCCTGCCCTCTAGGCTGACCAATAAGCTCAGACATCCACCTCCCCAGGGTTGTTTAATGGGTTTTAATAAGTAAAACTGCTCTTTATTTTTTTCTGTGCAACACACGATATGTTACAGCTCTGTAGGATTCAGAAATCCATTCATCCTACTAAAACAAATCATTTTTTATTAATTATATATAATGTATACTATAAATGTCACTATATATGTATATAACTCTAATGCTTTAAAAAAATTTTTTTACATTATAGAATATTTGATTTCCATAAATCCAGTCTGTGTGGAGTTTTGTATATTTCTCTGTATTTTATTACAGTCTATTCACTGAAAATATCAAATATAGACTGTTTGAAGCAGTTCATCTTTTCAGCCTGCTGCTCATTTAACATTATAGATCATTAAACATGCTTGGAGGAGAGCCCTACATGCCTATTCTTTATAAAGGGGCTTATTACATGTCACATATGCAGTACAGCTCAGTAATATTCTTTCTTTACATATCCCAATGATGTTAGGAATCTGGGGACAGAGTGCAAAGTCAACCATGATACAGTGCCCATGGAACACAAAGGGTTAAGAGCTTTGCTTAGGAGCCCCAAGAGTGGCAGATTGGCGAGACTGTGGCTTGAACCACCGACTTCTGACCAGTAATCAGAGACTTAAACAGTGAGATACCACATACCCTACCATGAGGCAAGAGATAAGATGCCTGTGATGGGCCTGTTTTGATCAACAAGGGACTTTTTTCCAAGTATTCCTACTGAAATAAAATATGAGCTCAACTCTAGATAGATAGATAGATAGATAGATAGATAGATAGATAGATAGATAGATAGATAGATAGATAGATAGATAGATAGATAGATAGATAGATGGATGGATGGATGGATGGACGGACTTACAGACAGACAGACAGACAGACAGACAGACAGACAGACAGACAGACAGACAGATAGACAGATAGATAGATAGATAGATAGATAGATAGATAGATAGATAGATAGATAGATAGATAGATAGATAGATAGATAGATAGATAGATAGGTATTATTTACACACTTTGTACAGATACAGATGATACACAGATATATAGAAAATACTCTAGGATGGTTGGTATGGATGGTATGAATTTACAGAATTTTTATATAAAAATAATATACATAGAAATTATTTTTATAGAAAAATATAACTATATTAATATGAACTACATACAAGATGGTTACTGGCAGTAACCGATGCAGGTTCTGGTGCAAATGTTCCTTCATATGTTCTTGATGGAAGGAATTGTTCTGGGAATTGTTTCCAGGAAATTAAATGCTTTTTGGAGAAGATGCACATATGACTGGAAAAGCCAGGTGTCCTAGTATTTTTGTTCATATAGTGTCTATCAGCTAAAAATTAAATAAAAACATTTTTCTGGGATATGGAGTCTGTAGACTTAGACAACACACAGGTAAATTCTGCCATTAAATTTTAAATTCTTCTGATTGTCCTCAGCTCACACTTGCATCTTCTGGGCGAGACCGATGTCCTCAAACTGACATTCATTCATTACTTACTCTTCAGTTGGTGCCTTATTCCTGAGTAGGAATGTATTGGTTTAGGAGACTATTACAGCAACACTGATACACACGAGAGATTCATTCACACACATCGTCAAGCTAGAGCAGTTTATTCGCATACCAACATGGATTTGTGAGGTCAAAGGAAAGCTTAGTGCCAGGAAGAAACAATAAAGATGCCACAATAACCCAGATAGGATTAATAATTAATCGCTTTGTCTGTCAATAACTTTCCAATGTAAGCAGTGTAATCTACAATGGTAACCGCCCAAGACTTTACAAACCACAAGAACCTGTAAATCAAGGGAGCCGGTACATACCAAACTTTTATCTTACTGCATTGCATTCTGTCTTCACCACTTAGCATACAGATCATTACACATGGCTGGCTCGACACTGAGCATTCTGTATCTCTTCATCATATTCACTTCCCCTTTACCAAGCTTACACCTGAGGTACAATCACATGCAGTGTGATTTAAGCCTTTTCATCACCTTTATACTTCCCTATGGCTGAGAAGTATGTTTGCTTTATAGACGCTCAAATAGTTTAAAAGACTATTATGTTCTTTCTGTAATTTATATGAGCACCAATTCCCCCTTCTGTAATATAAAAAACTATCCTCGTGGAACAAGTTTATAGATACTGGTAAACTTTTAGATGTTTCTTTACGCAAACTAATTATGGAAAGCCACAAGGATGGTTTTTATTATGTAGTGCTCTTAGGACAAGAAATTCTCATCTTCGAGATGTTCCCCCCAGTTGTACATGCTATTGCTCAGAATTCATTTATTTTTTAATCAAAGGTGTCAAAATATATACATACACACACTGTATGGAAAAGTGTAGGGATACCTGACTTTTCCAGTCACATGGTTCTTTCACAAACTGTTTCCACAATGCTGGAGGTACACAATTGTTTAGGACGTCTTTGGAATGAAGTAAAGTAGAATTTTTCCTTCACTTGAACTAGGAGTCTGTTCTCAAATCTGAACTCAAATCTGAAAAGAAAATAAACAAGTTCAGCAAAAAAGTAAAGACTCCAATAGAAAGTAATAGACTCCAGGGTTTTAGTGTCGAAGAATTAGGTTTTATTTCAGCAGAAACAAAGTCAGACAGTTCCATAGAAGTGTCCAAAATACTCTTTCTTACAGCTTTGCTAAGACCTCAGTCACCTCATCTGTCACCATTCACTTCAAACTTTTTGTTACTTTTTACTTTGAAAACATTATGGTGGTAATTCCCATTAATCTCCATTTACAAAAAAAAAAAAAAGATCAAAGATCAAAAGTATCATGTGATTCAGCATGGTCCAGGCCTTGACCTGTCTGTGACCTCCAAACAGGAAGTCATTGCAGCAGCACCTGGTAAATAGACTAATGCTCTCACCTCACCCACATCTGTACCTGAGTTTACTAAAGTCTTTGTGACTGAATGAGCACAAATCTTCACAGAATTTAATGAAACATCTTAAAATTGTGTAGATTATTATAACAGCAAATCGGGTCTAAATATGTACTGAGATGTTCATGGAGCACATACCAATCTTATGCTCAGGTGTCCACAAAGATGCCTTTTGTCTACGTAGTGTGAAAAGTGTATGAATTAAGAAAATCATGGGCAAACAATAACAAATATGATATTATCCCACACTGTATACATTGCACTGTATACAATTAAATAAGTGTTGTAAGATCAAATAATACACTTTTACGGTTTGGCTCTGGAATCGTTCTCTAAAAGGTAAAAGCTCTAGTCCTAGTGAAGTACTCAGATGGAGATAAGTCATCTGCATATAAAATGGAGTCTACAGCAAAGGAAGCATTTGATCCAACACGTTTATTCCACGGAAAAAAAAGGATGAGGGGATCACAAAATCTCAGATCATTCTTAACTACAGTACATTGATTCACAACTGAAAAAATAGTAGAGACTGTAGTGTCCCAGTGTTGAGAATGAGAAAGAAAAGAACTGCACATTCTTCATTCCATTCAAAGTCCTGTTATCTGTACAGTGTAACTCTTCAGATGCCTGCAATCAGCTGATAAATTCTTCTCATTAAGGTTACAAGTGGTTGCTTAAGAGTCTATTACAGACACCAGGGAATAACTAATGGCCTCGGTCCTTTACTTCAATAAACACACGGTTCAGTATGAGGCCCTTATACAGTTGTCTGAACAAGTAAAATGACACAGGATAATTTTTCCTACATATGTGTACATGTCTTTCTATTCAATATTATTCACCCACATTATTTCCAATTATTTGTTCCCTTCCTTTAAACACTTGACTTCATTGTTTGCTTCTGTTATGGCACATTTGAGGTCCTTTTTTTGGTGTTGCTTACTTACCTGAAGATCTACAATATAATCTTTGCATTCGCATAAAAGCTTACATCTTCTTCTTCTTTTGTCTTCTTCTATTAGGGGGCGCCACAGCGGATCATCCGTCTCCATATCTACCTGTCCTCTACATCTGCCTCTTTCAACCCAACTACCCGCATTTCTTCCATCACCACATCCATAAACCTTCTCCCTGGTCTTCCTCTTTTCCTTCTTCCTGGTGGCTCCATCCTCAGCATTCTCCAAACCATACATAAAAGACCTTACAGTATTACAGAGATGAAAATCATGCTACCAATAAATAACCTTTTTAAGATTCTTCTTTTACCAAGTCTAACCAAATTTTTTGAGACAAAGATCTTTACGTTCCTGTATTCTAGGGTGAATGATGAATGTAGAATGTCATACTGGAAGAGGTTTGGGTCTCCAAATAAAGAAGTGTGGAGTACTATTATGTGCCTCCAACTTTGAGATAACAGTGTTTTTTTAATGGGAAAAAGCAGATATGGCTGGAAAAATCAGGTGTCCCAATACTTTTGTCCGAATATTGTGCATATATTAATATAATATGCGCATCTCCATAATATAATATGCGCATCTTGATGCATAGCCACGGATACAAAACATTAAAGATTCAAACGAAGCAGCTACTAATACGATTTACCAATATTATGATGCAGTGTGATCGGAATTCCAATGCGATGCGATGCAATGGAAAAACACGATGCTATGTAATTCAATTCGGTTTCGCTTTTTTTCATTGGTTCAGACAATCATCAAATCAGCAATTTACTGACCTCTAACGCATTTCACAAACACGCCTCTGTAGTGCAAAAAGGAAAAAAAGATCAAACAAAACCAGACGTTCTTTTCCTGTTGTGTCTGCGGGAAGTCACAGCTCTACCTCTGCCATGTTAATCTGTATTCCATGTGACTCTCAATACACGCCTCGCTCTCTGCAGTGATGTGATATTAACGTAGCAGCAGTGGTGATATTATTAGAGAAAAGAAATTGTCACAAATAATTGGTCACTTTCTAAATAATTAAATGATAACGCATGAACTAAAAATGTAATAAAAATGTATCTATTTTTTTAGCGATGCAAATATGTTACAAACGATGTACAAAATGCAAACTAGTATACGATGCACATTGTTTTAAATCGATGCAAAACATCGTTAACTTCTATCGGTGAATCGTACCACCCCTGCTGTATGACCACGTCCTGGTTGTTCTTCATGTGCAGGTGCAGAAGAGATTTTTGGGCAGAAGAGGGCGTTGTAGATTTACTTTTTTGCTGTATGGGTGTTTCCTGGAGTGCATAACTTCAGGATTTAGGCAGGAACCCAGTCTCATATACACACCCAGGACATCAGGGAGGTTTAGAAAGAAGGAGAGAGAGAGAGAGAGAGAGAGAGAGAGGGAAGAAAGTTTTTTTAGGCTGTCCTGAGACCAGAGGAGACAGAGAAGCCGAGAAGTTTGAAGGAAATACAAAGTAACACAAGCGGATTTTTTTTGTTTGTTTTTGGGGGCGGAAAGTTGAGGATTTTGTGCAAACATGTCAACATCTGATGAAGCAGACGGGCTGCGGCCGCGATATGGCTGTGAGTACGCATTTATTCCCTGCGCTTTTATTATTATGATCTCACTTTTATTTGTATATTTTTATTTCTGAATGTTTTTATGGAACCACAAAAACAATTAAGATTTTTTTCCCCAATCCGGAAGGTAAAATTGGCGCACAATTGTAACTTTTTTTTTTCTTTAACTAAGTTTCATCTCCCCCCCCCCTCCTTTCTCGGGGTTTCTGACTGCATCAGCATGGTGAAGCACTTCCGCATTTTTTTTTTCCATTAACCTAATCCGACATGCACAAGTGTGTATGAATCTCTGTAATCTCCATAAAATAATCCCATCAATTTAACTTCGGATTTTTAATAATAGTGGAATACCGTGTTGTGACGTCACAATGTGTTTATTTGTTACAATTTGTGGCATTCACACACTCGAGACAGTGCAGTTAGGGTGGTTTATTTGTCTAAATGAAGGAGTGTAACTGTATAAACAATGTGTACACACATTTATGAACAGAAGTTTGTGGACACATGAGCCATTCTGTTCTACGATTAGTGACAAGATTCAGTTATAATAACCTCCACTTTTCTAGGAAGATGTTCCACTGGATTTTGTTGAAGATCATTAATAAACAGAAGGGTGTTTGTAAAGTCGGGTCCTGATGTATGTGAGAAGGCCTGGGGCGCAGTCAGCGTTCACATTCGTTGTTCAAGAGGTCAGAGATTTATAGCAGAAGATCTTCCATTCCATTATAGATAAAGCATATTGTCATGCAGCTGGCTTATGCACAGGGGCATTGTCATGCTGGAACAGGTTTTTAGTTCAAGTGAAGGAAAATTTCGTGCTACTGCATCCAAAGACATTTTATACAGTTGTGTGCTTTCAATGTCATGGTGACAGTTTGAAGAAGAAGCACACGACTTGAAAAGTCAATACTTTGGGCCCGTACAGTGTATCTACAGATCTGAAAGGAAACTCTTACCTCTGCAATCTGCTGAGTTCTGGAGGTTTGTACAGCAGATTTGTTGACGGTGCAGGTGTAAAATGATGAAGCTGCGTCCTGTCTTCAGTGATCTGAACTAAAGTGAAGAAGACTAAGGAAGGGGCATGGACGTTTGTTCTCACTCTTTTATCTGGGTTCGTCTCATAATACCAGTCTCTCTGTATCTGTCTCTCTCTTCTCCTTGTGTTTGTCTACCTGTCACTGTCTTTGCCTTGTGTCTGTTTTTACCTTGTATCTGTCTCTGTTTTCTCCTTGTCTGTGTCTCTCTCTGCCTCTCTGTGTCCTTGTGTCTCTCTCTGCCTCTCTATGTCTCTGCCTCTCTGTGTCCTTGTGTCTCTCTCTGCCTCTCTGTGTCCTTGTGTCTCTCTCTGCCTCTCTGTGTCCTTGTGTCTCTCTCTGCCTCTTTGTTTTTGTGTCTCTATCAGCCTTTGTGTCTTTGTGTCTCTCTGTGTCCTCTTTGTATCTCTCTCTGTGTCCCTGTCTCTCTCTGCCTCTTTGTGTCTCTCTCTGTGTCCTTGTCTTTCTGTCTATCTCTGCCTCTTTGTGTGTCTCTCTCTGTGTCCATGTGTCTTTCTTTGCCTCTGTGTCATTGTGTCTCTCTAGGCCTCTGTGTGTGTCTCAAGAGCTCACATCATCATCACACACTCATACATTCCCAATGTTTGACCTGCATGAAAAGCTTTTTACAGTAACCTGAGTATCAGTCAACAGAAATCCTGAATCTCATAATATATTGATTATCTAATTATATTATTGATTATACTAGTAATCCTAATGATTATATAATTATTTAAGATCTTGTGAATATTTTTTTCTTTTGATTTTTTTAAGAATTAATCTCTGTCAGATCCATTACGCTTTTCTTTGTGTGTGTGTGTGTGTGTGTGTGTGTGTGTGTGTGTGTGTGTGTGTGTGTGGCTGATAATCAGTGTGTTATCGCAGCACTGCAGTTCAAGTAGCAGCGTGATAAATAAGATTTTCACTGGTGTTACTTGAGCCCTTCTGTCATTCCAGTGTCAATCCTGCAGAGAAAATGCATCATCGTCTTAAATGGAAGACAAGACAACAAGACAGGATTATGCAAATGTCTGTAGGGCGGGACAATGTGACAGATCTAATATCGCGTTATGGTCCTACGATACATAATATGTATCAGTTACCACAATGTGTGTTTATGTTGAGTTTCAGAATACATGTCTCTCAGAATTATAAAGGAGAAGAGCGTGGATAAAGTTTGTGTCCGTCTCTGTCTTTTTCTGTCTCCCTATGCGTCTGTCTCTTACTGTCTACTTCCCTGTGTCTGTGTGTCTCTCTCTCTCTCTCTCTCTCTCTCTCTCTCTCTCTCTCTGTCTTTTTTTGTCTCCCTATATGTCTGTCTGTCTGTCTGTCTGTCTCTCTCTCTCTCTCTTTTTCTCTCTGTTAACGATTCGGTACGTCTCTCGATTTTTATGTCACGATTCGGTACAATTTCGGTACGTTCAGGGGGAAGAAATGCAAAACATAAAATTGCTGTTTATTATTAATAACATTTGGGATCAACATTTGAACAGTTTAAACAATAAAATTGAATAAATCAAATGAATGCAACACTTTTTTAAAATTATATTTATTAAACTGAGTAATCAATTAAAGTGGCACAAAATAAACTGATTCAATAAAACTTAATAAATAGAAAAAAGTAATACTTTATATTTGTTACACCGCACTTTAAGAAATGTCAAAATTCATTTCATCCTTCATTCATTCACTCCTTCGACTTGTCAGAATTTTATAATTTTCGTATTCTTAAAGCTGAATTTAAAGCGCTAAAGAATCCATAGCGTTAGCGGCTAGCTACTTCATGGTTAGCTGCTAATGCTATGGGTTCCTTAGCGTTTTCATGCATGCGCAAAATAAATCGTATTTCTGGCCACAGTGACACTGCGCTCACTCTAGTATCTTTTAATACACCTGTTTTCTAGTTTAATAATAATAAAATGCCTTAAAAGTGTGAGGCGGAAACTAAACAAACTTGTGGTCCGCCACTTAATACGTTCCTGAGGGAACACAGATTTTAACTCTGTTCTGCTCGTAAAAAGGATTGCATTCCATACACGTGTGCACCGAACCGAAAACCCTGTACAGGAAAAATCTTGGTATGAATATGTGCTGTTACACTCCTACTTTCTGCATCTGTCTCTGGTTCTCTATGTCTCTCTCTGTGTCTTTTTGTGCCTGTCTCTCTCTTTTTTTTGTGTGTATCTCTCTGTGTATATCCCTATCTTTTAGTTTTTCGGTGACAGTCTCTCTCTGTCCCTCTGTATCTCTTTGCGTCTGTTTCTCTCTTCTCTTTTTGTCTTTCTCTGTCGGTTTCTCTGTTTGTGTCTGTCTGTCTTTCTCTGTCTCTGTCTCTCTCTCTCTCTCTCTCTCTCTCTTTTTATAAATAGACAAAAAATGACATTAATTTGACATCCATTCAGTACCATTTGATATGCAATTATTTGAATCATAAAAACATACATCACTGTCCTGACGATATCTAAATAAAAATGTATTATGATATTGATATATCGCAAAGTCCTCTTCCTCCGTTGTATTTACTGCTGTATGCACCATTGTTATGCGTGTACTGGGGTTTTTTTTGTACATGCGGACATGTGATGAGTTGTTGCTCTCTCTGCAGCCGTGCTGGATGGCATGGAGCGTCTCACGGCCGAGGAGATGGATGAACGACGGCAGCAGAACATGGCCTACGAGTACCTGTGCCACCTGGAAGAGGCTAAACGGTAACCATCTGCTTAATGTTTATTTTGTGTTGCAGTTAGCGTAGCGGTTTGTGTTTATGCTCGCTGTTCCTGCTTTGTTTTGTCCATGGTAAACGTCGGAGTTATACTGAAGAGTTTTTTTTTTTGCTGCTGGATCTGGGGTCTTCAGCAGCACTTTGTCATGTGGCAGTGTTTGTGATTTTGGGTAGTGAGGATTGTTGGTCTTTCAAGTACTGGATTCTAAGGTCACAAATACAGGGTTTTTATGGTTTCTTACTTTTTCTCATAAAATATGCTGGTCCTGTAAATTGGTCTGAAAGAGTGTGTGTGTGTGTGAAAGGATAGGTGATTGTGTGTATATCAGTGCATGAGACTGTGAATGAGAGAGACATGCCATGTGTCTGAGAGAGTAAAAATGTATGAGAAATTAATTGCGTGTCAGAGAGAGTGAGACTGTGCTTGAGAGAGTGAGACTGTGCTTGAGAGAGTGAGACTGTGCTTGAGAGAGTGAGACTGTGATTGAGAGAGTGAGACTGTGACTAAAACTGTGCTTGAGAGAGTAAATAAGACTGGTTGTGAGAGTGAGACTGTGATTGAGAGAGTAAATAAGACTGGTTGAGAGAGTGAGACTATGATAGTGAGTGAGACTGTGATGGAGAAACTGTGATTGAGAGAGTACTTAAGAGAGTAATTGAAACTAATTGAGAGAGTAAGACTATGATAGTAAGTGAGACTGATGGAGAGTGATTGAGAGTAATTGAGACTGATTGAAAAAGTGAGAATGTAATTGAGACTGATAGTGAGTGAGACTTTGAGTGAGACTGTGATTGAGAGACTTAGACTGCGATTGAGACTGTGATTGAGAGCCTAAGACTGTGATAGTAAGGCTGGTAGTGAGACTGGGATTAAGAGCATAAGACTGTGATTGAGAGAGTGAGACTGATTAAGTGAGACTGTGATTGAGAGAGTGAGACTGATATTGAATGAGACTGTGATTAAGAGCATTAGACTGTGATAGTGATTTAGACTGTGATTAAGAGCATTAGACTGTGATAGTGAGTGAGACTGTGATTGAGCGTATGAATGTGATAGAGAGTGGAGATTGAGACTGTGATCGAGGGAGACTGTGATAGTGAGATTGTGATAGTGAGTGAGATAGAGAGACTGATTTGTGAATGAAAGTTCATTCTATCTATTGAAAAAAAATTACCTCAGAAATAGTTAATGTGTGAAATGTGTGTTAATGTAAGCTCTGGAGCGTTAATGCTTACTGTTAGTGTTGCTAACAAGAGCAGCTTTATCGACCAGTTTATCATTGAAAGACATGTTTCGTCCAGGTTACATAATTATTACATAAACAGACCTCTCTCGTATGAAAAGAATGGACAGATCGCTGATTTGGATGTTATCGCCTAAATCACTTTTACTACGATGAGATCTTGGCTGTTTAGGCCACACCTCCTGCTGGAACCCATGTGCTTCAGCATGTGCGGGAGTCAGTGATCCAACATGGCTGCTATATTTCCTTTCAAAACCATGTAAAAAAGCCTGATCTTGATCTCTGAGTTGATATGCTTCAGCTGTTATTCCTCAGCAGTTTATATAAACCAAAGGGGTGTGTGTGTGTGTGTGTGTGTGTGTGTGTGTGTGTGTGTGTGTGTGTGTGTGTGTGTGTTTGTTTTAAGTATCATCATTTTGGTGATTGCATCAAGTAAATGCTAGCAATAGCAAATCGTCACACATCATGTATACTTCTGATGAAGTTCCGTGTGGAGTGCAAGGTCTTTTACACACACACACACACGCACATGCACATGCACACGCACACACACTCAAAAGGAAGTGAGTCATACTGTTGATTTTCAGAATCTTTCATTGTAACCATAGAAACCTTGGTTGCCACAGAGACCTGTTCCGGTGTCTGTAATTCAGAGGTAGTGAGTGAGTAGGAAGAAGAGACAAGAATGAAAGAGACTGCATAGTATTCTAGCATTGTTTAGTTCTAAATGTTAGAAATGAAAGGATCATTTTGCCGTTCGGCACCACATGACCTCCGTCAATCGGTTTTACACCAGAGGGTAACACCAAGCCAACGTCTTCAGTGGTGTCTGTCTCGGCTAAAAACTCTTCTGTAGCTACATACCCTAAGTCTTTATATAGTTTTTTTTTTTTTTTTTTTTTGAGAACCATCTTTTATTTTAAACAATTTTTTCTTCAAACTTTGTACTGGTTGGGGCTGAGACAGTACATTTACATTTGTGGCATTTGGCACTCATAGAGTTAAGGGCCTTGCTCAAGGGCAAACAATGGCAGGTTTTAATTAGTATTAAATTGATTGATAGAAAATGTCAGAATTCTGACTGGAAGGTCACAAGTTCAAATCCCAGCACCACCGAGCTGCAACGTCATGGCCCTTGAGCAAGAACCTGAACCATCCACTCCTTATTTGTAGAAATGAGATCATTCTGAATGAGATGTTACTCATCCTAGCATCACCAAGCTAAAACTTCAGGTTTCTTGAGCAACACCTCAAACCTCCTCTGTATAAATGTGCTCATTCTAAGTCACTTATAAAAGGGCACTTACCAAATGACGTAAATATGAGTCCTGTCACGTTGTTAGCTTTAGCAAGTCCTCTTGATGTTTCTTCACCAGTGGATTTGGTTTGAGATAAACATCTATTATGTGTATAAAACATACATTAATCTCATATCTCTGTCTCTGCTAGTGGTTAAAAACTGAGTCACATCGAGTGGTTACTATGACGACCCAAATGTTTCACAACCACCCTTCCTTCTGTTTTTAGTTTTTAGGAATAGTTTTTACTTTGCTGAAAGACAGCTGTTGGAGTTAACACCTGGTGCTGTTTTTCATTTTCTATTTCTCATTCTTACAGTATGGGTTTTTTCTCCAGTTTGTCAAATTCTTGTGCCTCGAGCCATTTATCGCCGTATTTACCATACGAGGTGGTATTAAAAGGTTTTGAGACGAGCTCTATTTACAAAAAAGTACTTTATTCATCTATGTTTACACACTATTACCTTCAAAATAGTCCTCTTGCTCAGCAATAAAGCACTCCCCCTGTTTCTGCTACTTCTGGAATGTATCCTGGAAGTCCCCTTCTCAAAGTGCGTCAAACACCTTCTGCAATTCGTGCCAGATCCCTGCAACGGTGTGAAAACAGCGACCTTTGAGCCGGATATTCATCTTCGGGAAGAGGAAAAAATCCACAGGAGCCGAATCTGGCGAGTAGGGTAGGTGTGGATGTAAGATCATGTAGATTGTTCTCCGACAATCATCATGCACAAGTTTAGAAATCTTTTGGGGTTGAGCTCATTGAAGGTCTTCCTGATCTCTCATCGTCTTCCAGTGATGTTCTTCCTCTCTTGAAGCGCCTCAAACATCTGGATGCAGCATCGCTGTATGTCAACCATATGCCATGTCAAATATCTCTGTTGCAGATTTTCCCAGTTCCATGCGAAATTTCACGTTTTCTCTTTGTTCTAACTTGCTGTCCGTGATGAAATTGCACGTGGTAAGAATAGCACCAGTTTACATCATTAGTCTCAACTTTTTTATAACCACCTCGTATATGTTACATATATGTTAATGCTCAGTGTAGCTCAGTAAGCTAGTAACGCTTATCACACTTCCAGCCAATGAGAATACAGTATTCGGACCGACCATGTAAGTGTAAGTAATGAAGTAACGTTTTGCATACATTTTTACCTCACAACCATAAACAATCAGTGTTTTGCTGTCAGTACAATCGGGCGTCTGCAGACTGTCAACTTTCCGACTAAGGCTTGGCCCTGAAATCTGGAATGCACCCAATATGTAGTCATGCGTAATGCTCTAGTATGAAGAGAATTCACCTACAGGTGCAATAACAATGAGAAACAAAATGCCTGCATGCCACGTTGCTCGCTGTAAGCCGGGTTGGTAAACAGGTGCGGAATTTCTTGCAGTAATCTGATGTCTGTCTACTGATTTGTTGTTCGTTTGTATCCTCGAAATGTAGCGTTTTGTCAACTAGCCGTGTGTCATGCAAATCAAACAGCTTTATCATTTCTCTTTCCATGTGTTGTTAAAAGGGAAAACATTCGAGTACTCGATAAAGGAAATATTTGAATGTGTTTAGATGTGGTTCTCAAATAACGTTCATGATTATCATGATGCTCAAAAGCCATTACAGCAGACGTGGTGGTGTTAGCATGACCTGCAGGAATAGTGTTTTTTCTGCCGTCTCTTTCTATATTTACTACCTGTAAGAAGTTTGGGAATGCCTAGACTTTTCTAGTTTGTGAAAGACATATGCATGTTTCTTTGGTTCCTATACAACCAATTCTGTATGAAAATTGACTTTGACCAAAAAAAAAAATATAAACGTCCAGATGTTCCACTTTATTTACATTGCAAAATCCTCTTTTAGCATTAAGAACAGCATTACACACTCTCAGCATATGGACAGTTCGTTTCTCCGGATATTCATCTGAAATACTTTGTAAATCTTGCCAAAGTTGTAGTTTCTTTCTTGTGATCCAGTTCATCCCAGAGCAGTTCAATAGGATTTGGGTGCGGTGACTGGCCAGGCCATTTTATGATAGATATCACTCCAGACCACTGTTTGCTCTCTAAATAACACTTACAGAATTTGGACGTATTTGTTGTTTCGGCTTATCGTCTAATCGAGGATGAAGTCGGTTCCAGTTAGATGGAATTGCATGGTGTGAGTTGAAATATGGGATGGGAGCCATGATTATTCAGGATTCTTTTCACTTTTTAAGAACAAGTCTCCATTCTTCAGTGCTCCAAAACAACCCCAAACCATTAAGCTTCCACCTCCATGTGTGATTGTGAGGGTGAGGGAGCCTGATCACATCTTCTCACCTGTTCTCCGTCTTACACAAGTTCTTCTGCTAGACACAAAATTGTCCCATTTGGACCCCACAAAACTTTCTTCCACTCATTCATAGTCCACTTTCTTGTCTGCTTTTGCCTTTTACTAGTTTGTTGCACAGAAACAAAAGGAACATACACGTGTCTAAAAAACATAAAAGACTCCGCACTGTTGACGGTGTCTGTGTCGTTGTATGTAAGGTTTCAGTATTAATTCAGTAAATATGCAGAACTGTGCATCAGCCAATTAAATCACACTTTTTCATTTAAATTAAATGTAAAAAAAAGGGCTAAAAATGAACTGAATGTTCCTTCATACGAGAGAGTCAGCCTTTCAAAATAAGAACTACATAAATAACACAATACACAACACACGTTTATTCACGTCCTTTCTTTACTCAGATATATAAAAAAATAATAAATAAACCTTTCCGAAAAATAATTTTTAATCACTAAACATTTGTTTTACCGATGCGGCAAGTCTCAAAACAAGCACCAAATTCCGGCAATTAAATCGGTCCGTTCTGCACTCGCGGGAGCGAACAGAACTCCCCCATACAGCAGGTGGCAGTAGTGTGTATTTGGCATCCGAACAGGGTAAATGGAAAAACTAGAACTGTGAATATATAAAGCAAGCAGCATTTAAACCTTCTCCGATCATTACTAACCGATTTGTGTCATCATGTCTCTTAAGTTGTTGCCAAGACAATAGTAAGAATGACCAGTGTTGCGTATTTTTCTTTTTTTTTCATTTGTTAAGTCCAATCACCCAGTGACGCAATCCGACCAGATCCAACATTCAGGTTTAACAGTTACTAGCTGATCAATATTCAGCAGTGCTCTACCCTGCTTTACAGTGGTGTACAGTAAGGAAGTAAAAGTAATGTTATTGTATTTAAGTATCTTTCTTGCGTATCAGTACTTTTACTGAAGTATTTCAATTTGAGGAGACTTTTACTTTAACTTCACTACATTTTAAATATATTACTAAAAATGTAACTTTTAACTCAACTACATTTTGTGAAATCAGTCGTTTCTTTTTATTTATGAGGATAAAAACGTAACTGGTCAATCCACCAATCGGGGTCGAGCTCTGTTTTGAACTAGTTTTGATTGCCGCTTGCTGGAATCTACACCAACATACAGTTTAGCGTCAGTTCAGCAGATCATTCAGAGAGGAATAAATGATGGAATAAACTCCTGAGTCAAACCCGCCACAACACCCGTGGCCTTACGATCATTGAAATAGAAATGAATCAGTGTTTGAGTCATTAATATCATTCTATTAATAGATCAGTGTTCTGAGAGTCACATTCGAGTCTTTTCACATAAACTGAGTTGATTAAGTAAAGAGTCTTGTGATAAAAATGATAATAGGAACATTATAGTCATAATAAATCATAGTAGTTTGGATACTTGAGTACATTTGTAGGCAAATAATTTGTACTTTTACTCAAACTAACAAGCACATGGTTAGTTCGCTTGGCTCTACTATGACACTCCACTTGAGTTTCCATACTGCTGATGTAAATAGCAGTAGCACTGAATCTAAGAATGTGTCCACACCACCAACTTGGTGAAAGTCATATCAAGAATCCTCTCGGGTGGTTTGCTTGGTTTGTTTGGTGGGTAGTTTTAGCATGCGACGTGAGGTCTTTTGGTAGCCAGGCCACCCACTAGTCAAAATATTTCAGTAGACCTTTCATTTAGTTTGCTGCTAATTGCAGGTTTGTCTGAGTGCATAACAGCGCAGTATGCCAAGCTTGGAAATGGGGGTGGGTTCAGGAGTAGCATCATTATTCAGTCTTACCTATTTCTATTATTAAAGTGTAACGTTGAGTATAATTTTGTCTTGTATTCTTATATATATTTTGTTAAGTTCTTTGTCGTTTGAATAAAGAGTCGAGGTACGGCCTTGCAAAATGAACAGCTCAATCACAATGCTTCTAATTTTTAATGATAGTCTTGGTATCGAGGCAAATACCATGTTTTTAGTTACTGGCATTACTCTCTGTAGCTATGTTTAGTAATTATGGGAGGTCCGACTTCTTTCCATCGAGTTTTCGCAAAGATTTTCTGTATTCTTATACATTTTTTATGGTTGGCTTTCGTAAATCTGTCGCAGACATGGGGTTGTGTTTGTGATTTATTTCTGAGAGTTTATAGAGACGTGCCATGTCTCTCACTGACTCTATTGTATGATGAATCTTTGAGTGAGAAGATAACCAGCAGTTTGCATTGTAAATGTATTTATCTCTGGTATACAGATGGTTGACCTGCGGGGGGGGAAAAAAAGAAACAAACTATGGCTTTGTTGTGATTTAAGAGCATTTATTTATCTGCCACGATCAAGGTGTATAAGAGAGCTTCAAGTAAATCAGCACAAACTTATTCTGATGGATCACGCCATATTGTTTAATAAATCATTCCTGTGCTGATTGGTTTCTGTCCTTTTTTTGGAAACTAGATGTCAACCGATTAATCGGTTTTGGATGTTAATTGGCACGGCTAGTTAATTCCTAGAGACAAAAATCTCTACTGATTAGTTTTTCCGGCCCTCTGTGCACTGTCATCACAACAGCGGCCACTAGGGGCAAATCACTGACACCACGTGCTGTTTGTTTTTGCATGCGCGACTGCGTGATGCATGGAGAGTGCCATAATCTATTTATCATGTATAATTTATTAACTTTAGCACATTTTCATAATTAGGAATTGTTTACATTTTTTCATGTTTGTAATAAAGTTCAGTACAATTTTACATAGTGTTATGTCTTTATCCAATATCCATTTAAACAGTTTCAGCGAGTGCAATCCAACCTAGCTATCAGCATTGGTAAAATCAGTCGGCGTCTACTGGAAACCCATTGCTGCACCTGAAGATAGCTTCACATGGACAGCTGAAAGGTACCTGAGATTACAGTGGATGGTTCCACTTCAACCGTTCTGCTCTCAAGTATCCACCAGTGAACAGCTAATAACCTGAACAATGATGGAACTGTAATGAGTTAATTTTCAGGTTAGGGTGCGGATGGGTTCTTATTTGAATATGGTTCCTCTCCAAGTTTCTTCCTCATATAGTCTATTACAAATTCCTAATTTTTATTTATTACTGTAAAGCTGTTAAACGCCCTATACAAATACAATTGAATTGGTTGAAGCTGAGGTCTTTAGGGAGCTGATATGGATCCAGCTGAACACCTGAGGAAGATTGAGAGTGCTCTGGTGGATCATGCTTGTAAGAACACCAGTTGAGGGAATATGTTTGGATCCATGAACGATCCAGAGAGTTGTATAAGCAGGAGATTTTGAAGAAAATGATAGTAGGATAAGGTAAAATAGAGAAGATAAACCTTTGTCAAACAGTGGGGAAATTTTCATGTTACAGCAGCAAATATGAATCAGAGACAGAGTACAAATATATACAGTATAAATACATAAAAATAAACAATGAGTAGTTACGCTATGAAACGAGCTAACAAATTGCACTAGGTTACTGCACAATTTAAATTATACTGTAGTGGCCTGAAACATTATTAAGATACCTTTTACCACAGATTTACATATAGATATCAACCAACAGTGGATTAAACAGTAAACTATAGATAAGCTGTATGATCCTGTCTGATGCGGGAGGAATTCAACACTCGAACAAACAATTTATTTATGATAATAAAAGGGGAACTTTGTCAGCGTTTGGCTAGCCTGTTGCTCCATTTCTCTGTTGAGAGCATTACCTCTTATTACAAAAACATTTCCTGTCATGTGATGTGACTGGCTGAAAGTAGTATGGCTCTCTAAAGGACAATGCGGAGGATGTGTACTTTTTCATGGCGCCGTATTCAAGATTAGATTCGACACCGAATTAAGCTTCTGTTGTTGCCTGTGGCGTAACGGCGTTCCGTTTAATTCTTGTGTAAATATTTATGGGGGGAAAAAAGTTTCCATGGAATACTGGAACCATAAACACGTTATTATTATAATGATAATGATGACAAACATTGTGCATGGAGATTTTTCCTGAAGCATGGATAGAGAAATGAGCGCAGGTCAGCAGGGAGTGTGTGTGAAGCCTAGGCCTGTAGGAACAGTGCGGCTTAGAACAAAAAACGAAACTCCCAAGCTTACCGTTCCGGTTTCATCTTTTTATTGGATGATGCAAGGTCTTGGGTGCACTTGGAGGAAAGACTGCAGCTGTACACCTCAGAGTGACACCTGGGTGTGATCATTTGAATATTTGTTATAATACAAATCATGAATTATGGGGGAGAAATGCATGTTGATATGAAGAAAAGATTTAGAATTTAAAGTGTGTGTATGTGTATATATTAGATATAGATATATAGATGTGTGTGTGTGTGTGTGTGTGTGTGTGTGTGTGTGTGTGTGTGTGTGTATGTTCTATACTGTACACTTGCTGGAAGAGGGCTAGAAAGCCACTCAGACACTTAAAACTTAAGTTCCGCGTAGTGGTAGCTTGGTGTGGATGGGAAATGAACTCACAACCTTTCTCACAACAACTCACATTGATCCAAAGTCCAATGCCTTAACCACTTAGCCACCACCTGTAAATAGAAGCTAAAAGTGATAAATCTCGCACCACTCACCATTTTTTCCCCTTTCTTGAGGGAACAAAACCTAGAGCTTACTAAGAAATCCCAAAAACTGTCCTACAGATTCTCTCATGGCAGAAAACCTGCAGACACTGGAAACCCTGGAGACTCCATCCATAAATGTAAATGATCTTTCACAAAGCTTATTTCAAACCAGTACGCGAGATCATACTATTCTAGATTGTGACTTTACATCTCTTACACACCACAGTGTGCAATATACAACAGGTCTACTGGCGGCGCTATTTTGTGTTTTGTGTATTTGTCTTGCACTGTCTTGTGTTGTCTTTGCACTGTTTGCACCAGGTTGCACACGATGCACTTTATGTTGCGAGGACACGGGTCCTTAGCCCTGTTTTCTGTGATTGTTGTTGTATGTAACACCAGGGTTCAGAAGGAACGTTGTTTAATTTCACTGTGTAATGCGTCAGCTATATATGATTGAAATGACAATAGAAGCATCTTGACTTGATGAATCGATATAAAGTCATCTGGTATATCAGCCAGGCTCTGTGCATTATCTTTTACTGTAGAAACTGCATTGTGTTTGAAAGAGTGTGTTCATGAGAGAGACAAGTGTGGTTTGCTATGAACCAACCACTATGACCCAACAATTTCTTACCAATCAGAATTTGTGTGTGTGTGTGTGTGTGTGTGTGTGTGTGTGTGTGTGTGTGTGTGTGTGTGTGTGTGTGATGTGGATGTGGATGTGTATATATACACACCTGACCATAAGATTAGTATTCACTTTTTGAACATCCCATTCCACTTTTAGTCCTCATTTGCTCTTATAAGGATCTCCATTCTTCTGGGGAGATGTTCCACTAGATTTTGTGGAGATTTGTGCTAATTCAGATACAAGTGTGTTCGTAAAGTCAGGTACTGATGTAGGTGAATTGAGGAGGCCTGGGGTGCAGTCAGCATTCACATTCATTATCTAATAGGGTTGAGGTCAAATCTCTATAGCAGGAGATCTTTCACTTCATCCCATGTAAAGCATATCTTCATGATGCTGGCTTTGTGTGCAGGGGCATTGTTTGGTGGTCTACTAGTTCCCCTAGTGAAGGGAAAATGCTTAAATGCATCCGGAGTGGAAGAAGCTCTTATGGCTGGAAAAGTCAGGTGTCCCAATAGTTTATCTAGTATGTTTTAATAAATACCATGAAATAGCCAAGCTGACACTCCTGGGCTCTTAAGTAAGACCCTTTACTCCATAGCTGCTCAGTTGTATGAAATGAGAAAAATGTAAGTCACTATGGATATGACCGTCTACCAAATACTGTAAATGTAACTAGACAGCAATTCTCATGTCTGTAATGCTCTCTGGAAAGCAAGTTTAATAAAGAGAATCATTCTCACAGTAAAAAAAAAAAAAGTGACTGAGGATACCAAGAATAATTCTGATGTCATTTTGCTCTGAAAGAGAGAGAGAGAGAGAGAGAGAGAGAGAGCCCTTTGCCTTACTAGCAGACGTATCCCTTGCTAGTTCTGCTGTGTCTGCTTTGTGGCTGAAACGTTGCTGCTCTGTTGCTTGCACATTCAATTCCCCAGAGCACACTCGCTTGTTTGAGCAGGAAAGGGCACACACCCTTGTGTTTGTCTACCCCCTCCCTTCATCCCTCCATCCTTCTCTCTCTCTCCCTTTCTCTCTCTTGCTCTCTCTCTGGCCTGTAGTGGCTGTGTCAGGTATCTCCACCTGGCCCCAGAGCGAGGGAAAGGCCTGCTAATGTGTGAATCTCAGGTTGACTTGTTCAGTTAAGGGGCTGATCTGCTTGTCCTCACCTTAAGTGTCAACATTTTGTTCAGTTTATCGTTGTTTCTTTCTGCATGACATCGTGTGGTCGTGAGATAGTGTCCCTTCTGATCCAGTGACTGGCTCTGTGTTTTTTTTTTGCAGTACTCTCTGTCCACAGCTGTGTTACTGATCTTTGAGAGCGCTCAGGACACAGCTGTGTTGGTCATCTTGGGGGGAAAAAAACAGACCCGCAGTCTATTGAGCTGAAAAGTCACCATATTATTTGGACAATGTTCTAAAAAAAATGGTTTTCTTTTTTAAAAGAAACATTTGAAAATAAATGTTTTCTGCAATTCCAGTTGTGTGCGGAGAACCTACTGGTTTTAAGATGGATTTTTCTATCAATTGTCAACATTTGTTGGTAGGAATATCTGTTTTGGGTTCAGAAAGAGAAACACTATAGTCCTATTAGCATATTTAGCTAGCACAATGCTCAAAGCTGAAATTCCTTTTTATCTTCTGCTAATTGATACTTGAAGGTTTTGCTTCTAAAATCATGATTCCCTTCACTCTTAAGACCTCAGTTCTCGATGAAAAAAGCCTGTAAAGCACGATGCTTCCACCACCATGCTGTAAAATGTTTTTACACTTTGGACTTCTGGAATTATTGTGCTTTTTGGTTTCATTAGAGCATAAATGGTCTCACGTAGTTTGGGGTTTGATTTTGTTTGTTTTTTGTGAGAAAGACTTGCCGTCTAGACGCCCTACCCAATCTTGGATACATGTGATGTGAGTATTGAGAGAGTACAGCAACAGACCGAGCATAATCAGTACTTGTTCCTGCAGCTCCTTTAATGTTGCCATAGGTCTTTTAGAAACTTTCCTCAAAAGATTTTGTCTGGCCTTTTATACATGTTTAAGGGACGTCCTTTTCTAGATGAATCTCCATGCTTCTCCATTTCCTTTGTAGATGACGACCTTTTATGGTGTCCTGTGGTACACAGCTAGAAAGTGCCAAAGTGTTTTATTTATTTATACCACAGCAATCAGACAAGAATGACTTTTACTGAACAGATTTTTATCACTCTGTACTTACTCATGAAATTGCCAAATTTTAGTTTTTTGCCAGTGTAGTGTGGAATAAATGAGAACTAACTTTTTTCCTCGGTTTCGGTTGAAGTGATGATGTCATGTTTCTGAGAAAACACGAAAAGCCAAAGTTCTCGGACCTGAACATAGCTTTCCCCGTGTCAGAAAATGTATCGAAAGCTTCACCACATCCATTTTGTTTGTTAAATAACATGTTTATAAAACTGTTACCTTAACTGTTGACTTAGATTATGTGTGTAGAAGTCTGTCATTTATCTGTGAGTAGAGTGGAGTGGGGTAGATTACGGAAGGGTATAGTAGGGTAGAGTGAGTTGGAGTAAATTGTGGTTGGGTAGGGTAGAGTGGGATAGCTTTGGGTAGGGTAAAGTAGAGAGGGTTGGAGTAGGTAGAGTGGGGTGGAATGGGCAGACTGGGGTATGGTGGACTAGGTTGATTCAGGTGGGATATGGTAGAGTGGAGTAGGGTACAGTAGGCTAGAGTGAGGTGGAGTGGGTTATATTGGGGGAGGGTATAGTAGGCTAGAGTGAGGTGGATTGGGGTAGTGTAGGGTAGAGTGAGGTGAAGTGTGTTAGATTGGGGAGGGTATAGTAGGCTAGCGTTAGGTGGTGTAGTGTAGGGTAGAGTGAGGTGTAATAAGGTCTGGTGGAGTGGGTGATATTGGGGAGGTACAGTAGGCTAGAGTGAGGTGGATTGGGGTAGGGTAGCATGACGGCAGAGTGGGTTAGATTGGGGAGGTATAGTAGGCTAGAGTGAGGTGGTGTAGTGTAGGGTAAAGTGAGGTGTAATAAGGTCTGGTGGAGTGGGTTATATTGGGGGAGGGTACAGTTGGCTAGAGTGAGGTGGATTGGGGAGGGTATAGTAGGCTAGAGTGAGGTGGAGTAGTGTAGTATGGGTGGATTAGGGTCGGTAGGGTAGGGTAGGGTACAGTCGTGCGTAATGGATAGATGGGGCGGGGTACGGTAAGGTAGACTGGGGTGGAGTGGGTTGATTGGGGTTGAGTAGGGTAGGGTAGAGTGTGGTAGGTGTCTCAACAGCTTAAAACACAAGAGCAAGAGGACTAAGAGCCACTCAAGATCTTCCAACCATATAAAGCATATCTTCAAATTGAAGTTCAAGTTTATTTCTATAGAGCTTTTCACAATGGACATTGTCTCAAAGCAGCCTTGGAGAACATAAGAATCAAATTGAATGATTTATGTTTATCCTTGATGCAAGCCTTCATATATCTTCATGGAGCTGGCTTTCTGTACAGAGGCATTGTGATGCTGGAACAGGTTTGGGTCTGCTAGTTCAAGTGAAGGGAAATTCTACCTCATCGAATGCGGTCCTTTACAATTGTGTGCCTCCAACTTTGTGGAAACAATTTTGTGAATTTGGTTTACCCAACAACTTCTCCTTTTTCAAGTGTTAACCTGCAACGTCTCTAGAGAAGTGACTTGTTACTTAATGTTCTGGTAAAGACAGGAGTTAGGCAATGAGAACGGGTTCAAATAAGACCACAGGATCCTGCTGGGAGATGATCCTTAGAGTGTGAAGCTTCGAGGATTGCCTCATGCCCAATACTTTCTCCTCCGTTCTTTTTTCTGTTCTTTTTAAACTCTTGTATTTGTGTGCTCTCTTTATATGCCTTGTTATTTTCCTCTTTTTTTTCTCTCTCTCTTCGGGGTGTGACTCGATGTTTGGCACGACATTACGTTCAGGAATTCTGACAGATAGTTTGGGAATTTATTTTTTTTTTCCCGTCTCCGTAGTAATTTCCACTTAGTTGCTCATGCACAGCCCGAACCTCAGCATTGCACATTTCTAAAGTGAACAGGAGAAAGAGAAGAAAAGAGATTAGAGAAGGAGAGACAGCAGTACAGGTGTGGCTTTCACCTCGATATTTCAATGTAGTCGCATAACTCTCGCCACAGATTTGCCTCTCCTCAAGTGTTCGCCCGTATGAAGACGCGCAGAGACGCGGGACACGCCCATGTCCGTGTTATTACTAGGGTTGCCAGATTTCAGGAATTTTTAAGACTGGAATCTTTCCATCGGAATTAATGTGAATTAATGAAAATAAACTGGGAACAAACTATCCTGCAAAGTCAGAAAATTGATGTTTTCTCAAATTTCAAATGAATTCCCATAAACTCCTGGTAAGTTTCCAACTTATAATATTTCCAAAATTCCACAGCTGAAGTTCCCATGGAAAATCTCTCAAAATTTACCGGAAATATTTCACCCCTGTGCAAACTTTATCACCTTTTGTTATTCATAATAATTCAAATTTTTCCCGCCAGGCTTTTGCTCTGATTGGTCGAGTAAATTTTATATAAGCAAGGAAATGACTTTAATGGCCATGAAATGCTGTAGAAATGAGTGTGTGTGTGTGTGTGTGTGTGTGTGTGTGTGTGTGTGTGTGTGTGTGTGTGTGTGTGTGTGTGTGTGTTTACTTCTAGTTTTGTGCAGAAAAGCATTAGTTCATACAAAAATAGGATTCATGGAAAAAAAATCAGTGATCTCACATTGTCACTAAGTTTGCTGCTTCAGTCTCCCCACCACCATTCTGCTCACACATTTGCCTCAAATGTGCAAAAATGGATTCGCTCCAATGAACAAATAGTTTTATGAGTATGGTGAATTATATTATCCTGACGCTTAAATAGATCAGTATCGCTGAGCTAGCAGTAAAGCAAACATCTGCCAACAGAATAGCCTCCTCCACCTCTACCTTTTAATTCCTTCATTATGACACGCTGGATATAGAAACCATCCAATATTATAGAGAAATGCAGTAAAACAGTGCACTGCATCACAGAGAGAAATAAACAGCGAGAATGAATGTAATGACTAAAGCAAGAAACCCAATGCACACAATTCAACAAGTCTCCTTTCACTGTAGCCACAACTGCACCACCCACATACATCATCTCTAGCAGAAGCATCGATATAAACCTCATAAAATGACCCCTGCATTTTTTTCTGTGCATTTTTTTACGGTTTTTCTAGGGATTTGAAATAAAGGCAATTTGTGTGCAAATTCTACAGGAGAGAAAAATCCTACAATATAAACCATCCATGAAAAAGCTTAACTACTGTTTTGACCTATTTGTTGCTGACTTTTCTTATAAAGTCTTGTAGATGTCCTTGTAAGTGTATCGCGACCGAATCGGTTTCTTCTCCTCTGTTAGCCGTTGTGGAATAAAACAGCTATGAAATCACACAAATATATTTAAGCTTTTGCAGTTTGCTACAGATGGTGTTTGAGAGTCTGACTAGAGTGCTCTCTGACTGTCCAATCAAAAGACGTGAAAATGCAAACATGTCTGGACGCCGTCTAGAGGGCTTTAAAGTGGCCAAATTGCAGTCTGATTGGTTAAAGCAACAAAGATTTAAATTTAAGAAGAGCCTATTCTGTTCATCTCTGCTGTACGTGATGTGAAGGCTAAAATCCGATTGGATAGAAATTCTAACCGAAACTTGCGCTTTGTGGTGATCAAAAGCACTTGAGAGAAAACCCTTTGAAATATAGAGAATAGACTATTGGAAATATCAATATTCATGAACAAAAATATATTCAAACTTAAGTCCGTGATTCTGAGAAAGTTTAGTTGAGCAGAGACGTCCGTGCTGGCCCTGAAGGCCCGCCATTTTCTTTCCTCAATACCACAAACATTGTGATTTTGCTTAATTACATTAACTATTGCATCATGAGAAACTGTGAAAGCCGAAGTCCTCGACTGTTACAGATGAGACTGGCAATGGAGACTCCTTCCATTAGACCGTAGTGAAGTTCTCTGAACCTGAACCCCAAGTGATCCCTGAGATGATCTTTAGTTTCACATCTTCATACTCCTTAAGTGTAGCACTACTTCTATTGAGTGTGTCTGACCGAGTTTGATCTTCTCTATTTTTCTGCTTTCTGAATGAGTGATGAATCGAGCGAACTCCTCAAAACGTTCCATCCTCTTCCTATTAGATTGACCCCTGATCTTTGTGACTAATGGCTTTCCTGCCTCACACAAAAAGGAAGCCACTTACCAGATGTAGTTTCACAGCCGGCTCTTGATATTGTCTTCTTTGATATCATTCTCGTCAGACAAACAGTAATTAGAAACAGGCCCGGCCACGGTTGAAGCTCCTGGCACGTGTCTTCCTGATGAATTCAAACCGTTGAGGTTTTCCAGCCCATGCTCACAGGAGTGACTAATTCTTGGGCGTGTGTGTGGATTTAGCCAGGGATAGTGGTAATAAACCCAATGTATAAAAGTCACTGTATGAGAGTGAAAGGACGATTGTTTTCAGGGCAGCTGAAAGGCCTGGAGCTGTCTTTTCTGAGCGTGGAGTCTGTTTGTGTTTGAGTTGGAGACTCGCTGGGTGGAGGGTCTGAGCCAACAGTGGTTTGTGTGTAAAGTGGGTGTAAGTACAATCCATTTCATTTGCCTTTTGGGCCAAGGATGTGGAGTTGCTGCGGAAAAGTATGGTAAGAGGTTGTTCTGAAGTTTTCGCGTATGTGATTGATAAGTTCATGTGAATGTACTGAAAAATAGGAATTCTCCAAAAAAATATTTACATTTATGGCTTTTGCCAGAGGCCCTTATCCAGAGTAGGATTAAAAATTCCAAGACTGGAAATGTTCCATGGGAATGAATGGGAATAAACTGGGACACCTGCAATTTTGTAGAAATCCCAGTTTATTCCCATTCATTCCCATGGAACATTTCCAGTCTTGGAATTTAAAATTCAACTTAAATTGCATTAAAATTGGTTGTTTTAACCAAAATTAATGCAATTTAAGTTGAATTTCTACCTACACATTCATCAATCACGCCCCCTACAAGCACTGTACGTTCCTCTATAACACATTTCTACAATCCTGCACCTCAAAACATATCCATCTTGCAGCGTATTTACGTAAATTACATAAATATTACAGAAATATTTGTTTAAAACTTCCTTATGCTGTGTGTAAAATAATCTGCAACAAAATACCGACAATAAAATCAATGTCAAAAATGTAAATTCAAAAAATCTGTATTAGTTTGCATGCATCAGCTTATGACCAAACAAATGTTTATATTTGTATATGATACAAGTTATATACATTTCTAATTAATTTCCATAAATTCTCATAAATTCCCATAAATTTTCTATTAATGTACCAAAAGTCCTTCATACATCTAACCGTCATGTCTTTATTTTTAGCGTCCCATTTTCGTCCATCAGCAGAAGTTTAGTTTCGAAGGTTATTTTGGCAGAGTCAGCACTTATTGTGTAATATTGTAAAATGTTGTGAAACTGTAACAGTTAAATTGCTCTGATTTGTTGATGAATCCTCCCACATAACATTTTCAAAAGATAATAAAATACAGGATCCAGTTTAGACTGAGCTTCTGGATTCTCACTTGATCACAGTGAAATAACGTGATCGGAGAACACCTCAGGCGTTTGAGGTAACAATAGACATATTTTTCCACTTCGGTCATGGAAACCCTGAAGATCCAGGCTCTTACAGGAGACTACAGTGATAAAAGAAGAATGTAGTTTGTCGTCGAATGGCTATTGTTGCGATAATGAAAGTATGTGGATGACATTTAGTGTAGGGTTAAAGCAAGTTCAGCGTATATTTACCCTTTTTCTGTAGATTAATGTTAATGTGCCTGAGGATCGTCAAGAGAATTTTAATGTACAGGAAATGTAGGAAACCACAGGTCTTTTGTGGTTTTTGAGAGACACATCGATGTTCTCAAGCCAGGTCATGTAATGATATGAAGATTGACTTTAACCAAAGGAATAAATAATTGTCCAGATGTTCCACTTTATTCTCATCGAAAAATCCTCAATTAGCATGAAGAACAGCTTTATGCACTTCTTCAAACATTCATCTGAAACACTTCAAAGTTGTTCTTCACTATTTGGAGATTTCTTTCTTGTGTTCATCCCAGAGCAGTTCAATAGGATTTATGTGTGGTGATTGGGCAGGTCGTTCCATGATAGATGTCACTTCAGACAACTGTTTGCTCTCTAAATAACGGCTACAGAACTCGGACGTATTTGTCGCTTTGCCTCATCGTCTCGTCTTCTTGTACGGTGAATTCGGTTCCAGTCAGATGGAAATGTGTGGTGAGTTGAGGTATGGAATGGGAGACATGTTGGTTTAAGATTCCATACACTTTCTGGAGTCTCCAACCTTCAGTGCTCCAAAACAACCCCAAACCATTAAGGTTCCACCTCCGTGTGTGATTGTGGGGGTGAGGGAGTCTGATCACATCTTCTCACCTGTTCTCCGTCTTACACAAGTTCTTCTGCTAGAGACAGAAATGTCCCATTCGGACTCCACAGAACTTTTATGTACTAATTCACTGTCTATTTATTGAGTGTTTTTGCTTTTTACCGAGATTGTTGCGTAAAAACATAAGAGGAACATCCATGTGTCTTAAAAACTATAAAAGTCTCTGTGTTTCCATGTAAATCCTGATATAATGAAACGTTTCTGATGATCTTTAAGAACATGAGAGAATCCATGCAGGCTGTAACACTTGCACGTTTCAGATGCGGCTCCAAGTGCAAATGTTATGCACATTAATGTAATCCGATCATTACAAACCAACACGGTGTTTATATTTCACACACTCAGAGTAAACCGTTAAAGCCCTAAGCTTACAATCCTCTTATTTAAATTATTTAAAGCAGCACCCTGCGTTATTGGCGTCAGTCCGAATTTTCTCTCTTACGGCCTCTACTGTTTGTGTTTGTGTGTGTGTGTGTGTGTGTGTGTGTGTGTGTGTGTGTGTGTGTGTGTGTGCGCACAGCTGGATAGAGGCCTGTTTGGACGAGGAGCTTCCCCCCACCACCGAACTGGAGGAAGGCCTGCGAAATGGCGTCTACCTGGCAAAGCTTGGTAACTTCTTCGCCCCACATGTCGTCTCCTTGAAGAGGATATATGACCGTGAGCAGACACGCTACAAGGTGAAACAAAAATACAAGAAGGTGACAACATACTGATATCACCTTTGAGGAATTCATAAGGTTTTTTTTTGTTGTTGTTCTTGTAGGCAACTGGGCTCCACTTTAGACACACAGACAATGTGATACAGTGGCTGAATGCTATGGCTGATAAAGGCCTTCCCAAGGTAAATCATTTATGATTGTGTTTTTGGGAACAGGGGGCTGATGGGAAATGCTTAGCGTTCCAGCAATATAACTACATATCCACGATTTTGCATTCTAATTTCTGTAAATTTACACATTTCTTTTTTCCGAACGAGGAAGTCGTGGTGACGGCGCTTCGGCCTGTTTAACTGACTCGATATCCAATAGGAAAATGGCTTCAGGAAATGGCTCACTGCCAGCAAAACCAGCCTGATTGTGTTTTGGGTAAAGAAGAACAAGCGAAGTACAGATAACTTGATGGAGAACCCAGGACATTGTGTAATGATTGGAATTGGATCTATGGTTGAGGAAGCAACATATTCCATCATTATTCCACTGGTCAAGCCCAAAATTGTGTCTAAATAAAAAGGTCAAAAAAAGGCTTTTGTCCTGAAAATAAGCAGAAAAGCAGCTATAAGTCAAATCAAGTGGCTTTTATTGTCATTTTCACCATATACAGTTGCCCAATACACATCAAAATGAAGCTGTTGAAACGGGTGCTCCATAGAATAATATACATTGACACTAGAGTACACAAAACTAAGTAGAATATACAGACCTATACACAGGACTGAACACAAAAGTGTGTAAACAACACAATACAATGAAATAATAACTTACACTGCGGCACCAACCAGAACACTGACCTAAGGGGGGAAGAACAAAAGTTTGTGGACACCTAAGCATAAGATTTATGTCATTTTTGGAAATCACATTCCACATTTATTCCTCATTTGCTGTTAAAAACCTCCACTTCTCTGGGAAGATGTTTTAGATTTTTGGCTGTGGAGATTTGTGCTCATTTAGAAACGAGGGTGTTAGTAAAGTCAGGAACTGATGTAGGTGAGTTGAGGAGGCCTGGGGTGCAGTCGGCATTCACATTCGTTGTTCAATATGAGGTTAGAGCTCTGTAGAAGGAGATCTTCCACTCCAATCCATGTAAAGCATATCTTCATGGAGAAGGCTTTGCGCTTATTGTCATGCTGGAACATGTTTCCTAGTTTAAGTAAAGGGACTATTTCATGCTACCACAATCAAAGACATCGTATACTGTTTGGAGAAGAACTATAAATGGCTGGAAAAGTCAGGTGTCCCAATACTTTTGTCCAAATCACATGCACTATATATCTAATCCTGTAAGTAGCTTGTTAACGTAGACCCAATACTAGTTTTAATATCTAATTAAAGTGTTTACATGTATATTTTACAACTCCACACCCATATGCTGTGACACATATATATATGTAATGTATATGTAGAAACTGATATCATATCTCATGTCTATACTACAGGTTTTTCATTCGGGTTGAACTACTTAGTCACAGTACAGTCGCTACCGTCCCTTTACAGAGTGCAGATCAGCCTCCAGAAGCCTCGAGAACATGATCCAGCTTGCCTAAAAGCTCAGTGTTTGTGTCTTGACAATAGCGAGCTCTCGGTGTAACCCTCACTGCAGTGCTCACTCACTCACTCTTAGGCTCTTCTTCTCCCCTCCCCCTCCACAGATCTTCTATCCTGAGACCACAGATATCTACGACAGAAAGAACATGCCACGCTGCATCTACTGCATCCATGCACTCAGGTACAACATGTGTTCCTCACACCCACACTCTTTACCCACTGTCTGTTAAAACTGGTTCTGGGAGTTTTACACACAATTTCACTTGGAATCCTTTTCACATCAGAATTTAAACATTGTCTATTATTCATCACTTGTACAGGAAATAAGCCTCTATTTAACATGTATGAACAGTGCCAGACAGGCTCGCTCGATCCTGGAAGTTTCACACGGTTGCTAGAGTTTGCAACAAAAAGGGTGCGGGAACACGACAAACATCCAGTTCACCGAACGTGGACGCTTAAAGATTGACTTTTTTCCCACTGCAAAAAAACTATCCTGCTCACCACAGTTGTAAAAAGTGGTTCATTGATTTACTGTAGACTTCCTCTAAACTCAGACAAATCTAATCATTTTGATCATCAAGGTGTTTCAGCCTGTGCACCATGTGCACCCAGGTTGTTTTTTGTTTTTCACACCATTCTCTGTAAACTCTAGGGCTGCTTAGTGTAAAAATCCCGGGAGATCTAATAATCTCTAATCTCTGCAATCATATATATTGTATCCAATGTGTGTATATGTGAGCATATATGCTAATTCAGCATGCTAGCATACAGAGTGATAAATGGCATTGCTGATAAATGCTGTTAAATTTGTTGAAATATTCATTAAATATCTACATGTTATGGACCTTAACTAGAAATACTAGAAACTAGTGGGCTGGTAAATTGGGATGGTGTGATGAGTATAAAACTCCCCACTTGCTGTTATATCCAAAATCTAGTGGAACATCTTCCCAGAAGGGTGGAGCTTAATATGTGTGCTCATTCAGATACATAGTAAAGGTAGGTGCTGATGTAGGTGAGGTGAGGAGACCTCTTTAGATGGAGATCTTTCACTCCATCTCATGTAAATCCCATGCATATCTTCATGGCGCTGGCTTTATGCTCAGGGGTATCATCATGCTGGAACATTTTCGGGTCTCCTAGTTCAAGTGGAAGAGAAATTTCATGTTACAGCTCCCAAAGAAGTTTTATCCAATTGTGTGCCTCTAAGTTTGTGGGAACAGTTTGAGGAAAGAACCACATAATTCAGGTGTCAGTATTTTTGTCTATATAGCATAGGCTCCAGGTCCATTTCTTGTACTGTAGATTGTATTTTTGTGTATTGTGCATTCACTGTTTCAGAGCTTTTATAGTGTTTTATAATTTGCATACTAATCTTCCAAGTTTAGAGGCACAGATAGACCCAAGTTGGTCTTTTTTGTGAAGGTGGTGTTCATGTTGCTGCAGTGTGATGTGGAGACTTTTACTACGTGTCATATGTCTTATAGCGTTTTCCACTGGAAAAGCTGGTGCAAGCGCAGTGTTTTAACAGCTCATTCCAATCCTGTGCTGAGTAGATCTACAGCCCACAAGCCATAAATCTTCCCTCGTAAGAGCAGGAAACCTTGCGCAGTGTAGCGGGGTGAAGAGTAGGCCTGGTTCTGCTGTAGGATAAAAGGCAAGGGGTGGGGTTTAGTTTCGAAACACAGCAGTATCTCGCCCGTGGTTGTTTTTAACGGCCCCCCCCTGTGGATCCCGAACGCAGCACGTCGTATCGCACAAGCATGTTGTTTTTTTTGTTTTGGTTTTTTTTTTTGAGGAGGTGCTGAAAGTCGAAAGCCATGCTTCACTGCGTACAGTGATTAGTTCCTGTCGAGCACATACAGAAATATAACCGACCCCTTTCCCGTAACCTCCTTCTTCTTTTTCCGAACAGCTTGTACCTGTTTAAGCTTGGCCTGGCCCCGCAGATCTCGGACCTGTATGGCAAAGTGACCTTCACAGGTGAGCGACCCCAACTGTGCTTCAGTGACCCTCTGTAGTTGTTTTCTATTCACAGCAGGAAGCATCAAGAACTCGGTGGAATTTCAGTGTATAAGCCATTTGTGATTGTCCGAGCTTTTCCTGTTACTTCAGCCAACCGGCTCCGACTGCCAAGATCATGGCAGGGGATCATGATTTTCAACACAGACTCTAAGAACAATGTCCAGACTTCAGTAATCCCCCCACAACACCCGCGCACCCCACCACCACCGCTTTCCCAGGACCATAATTTCACTCCTAATGCCATTTAAGGATCTAGTAAGGTTCGGAAATAACTGCTTGAGTTTGTTAACCAAAACAAATTGCAGTTTTTTTGGTTTTAGACTGACCCAAAAAAGTACAAGATCATTGTTCCAAATATTGGGTCACCTGGTCATAATTATGGTATGTGACTTTTGAGCATCACATTCCACATTTAGTCCCAAATCACTCTTATAATTCCCTCCACTCTTCTGGGAAGATGCTCCACTAGATTTTGGAGTGTGCTTATGGATATTTGTGTTCATCAGCCACAAGGGTGTTATTTAAGGCAGGTACTGATGTAGGTGAGGAGACCTGGGGTGCAGATCAGCACTTGCACCCTTTTGGTGGAAAAGTGAAGCTCACATGTAATCTACGGACATTTATTCATCGAAAGCCTTGAACAGGGAGAGGAAGGAGGAGAGAGGAATTATCAAGGACACCTTTTGTCCCAGTCATTTACATTTTGCAATTTGTACGTCTGAACAAAAAGACTTACTGTACATTTTTTTACACTGGTTTATTTGGATCATTTATACACAACAAATTATATTAGACATTAGCAATTTGCACATCTGTATCCACTGTATGTATTGGCTGCATCATATTGCATGTATTGTAATGATACTATTACATATCCCTCATCATACTGCACTATCACTCGTACATTTATGGCATTTGGCAGGCGAACTTATCCAGAGACTTCCCCATTCTTGTTTGTTTGATTTCATTTAGCTGATATGCACCATATTGTTCATTTTCACCTGCACACTAGGGATGATAAGATTCAGCGATTCGCATATAAAAGTTAGCGCTGTGACGCATCGATTTAAAAAGGTTTTTTTTTTTCTTCTCTTCTTTTACATATTTGTGTCAAAAAATGATTTATTTCTTTATAATTATTAGTAGATGCAATGTACTTTTATTATGTATAATGTGACCAATATTTTATACGTAAAATATTGGTCACTTTCTACATAATAAAAGTACCGCTGCTGCTACGTGAATATGACGCATCGCAGCACTACGGAGACCGAGACGTGTCCTGAGTGTCACAGAGAATAGAGATTGACATGGTAGAGGTAGAGCTGCAGCCATATGTGGTTCATCCCCAACACAAAGCCGAAGGCACGCAATTGAATAGTACGGCTCTATTCTATTTCCTCACCTGCTTCACTACCTGACTTTACTAACACCCTTGTGTTTCTGAATGAGCACATCATCTACACAGTGGAACATCTTCCCAGAAAAGTGGAGATTGTTAGAAGAGCAAGTGGAGACTAAATGCGTGTTCACATGGTGTATAATGATTTGATTTCTGGATGAAACCCAAATGAGGAAGGGATGAGTCTGGTGTCTCAGGTTTTTTCTACCACTGTCATCACCGGCCCAGTCATTGTGCATGAGGAATTTATATTTGTATTCTCAATGTTTTGATGCTAATTGCTCTTGATTTCTTTTGTCCCTGAACTTTGATTTGAACTCCAAACCTAACCCCTAACCCTTCGGTTCTTTCAGAGGAGGAGATTAACAACATGAAGATCGAGCTGGAGAAGTACAACATCCAGATGCCGGCTTTCAGCAAAATCGGCGGGATCCTGGCCAACGAGTTATCTGTTGATGAGGCGGCTTGTGAGTTTTGTTTACATTCCCTGCTTATATTCTACCATCTAACAATGACCAAGTATAGATTACAGTATGGTTGTGGGCAAAATTTTTAAACTCTATTTCATAAGCAAGCTGTGGAGATGTTTTGCCATGACCTTCTGAGTATTCAGACATGACTTGTAGAAGGCGACACTGTTGCTTTTGGCATATCTTCCTGTACAATCTTTTGACATTTGACACCGTTATGAAATCTGCAGGACGTTGGGACAGATAGTGTGTTTTAGAAAGAATGTAGAGATGTTAGATTTCGATTATAAACGAGAGCATTTAAGAAATGCTCCGAAGGTCATTTCAGGAGAAGTGACTGTGGGCAAGTATTAAATTGGTTAATTTCTTCCAATTAAAACAAACGGAAATAACGGAATAAATCCGTTTCTGACTTGTTATTAGTGTGCGAAGGTTTTACACTAGAACTTTGGCTCACATTTATATGCAAACGATACGTACACTTAGCAGGCAACTGACAAAAATCTTAGGAAGCAATGGCAGGAAGTTAAAGTGTTCAGATAAGAAACGATGTGAAGCAGAGAGCGAACGTGACCTTCGTAATATCGCTTGATTCAGTGCACGCTGCAGTGATCGCGATCAACGACGCCATAGACCACGGAGACCCTGTGGGCACGTTGGCAGCCATGAGTAACCCCAACGCCATGCTGCTTAACCTGCACGAGAGCGGGGCACAGGACTACCAAGACACGCTGTTCCAGGCCAAAGCCGAGAAAGTGACCAACTCCAGGAAAAGGGTATGAGAAGAAGCTGAGAATCTACAAAATCTATTCTTAATCCAATGGTGTCATTTCACAAGACAAGACTAAAATTTGTGTCCTGTAGATCGGGGAGAACGTGGACGCAGAAAGGGACGTCTACGAGGAGTTGCTGACCCATGCTGAAATTCAGGGCAACGTCAATAAAGTGAATGGTAAGCTCCTTGTGGTTCTGCTTTTCAGTCGTCTTGGTCATGAGAGAACCTGAGATCTTTCACTGCTTTTTTTTTTCTCAGTGTCCAATTCGCTGACTTCGGTGGACCAGGCATTGTTCAGCAACGACGAGGACAAGGTCTTCCAGGCTCTTTCATCCCCAGCACTCAGTTTGCAGTCTCTCAAGTCAAAGAACAAAGGCTGGTACCTCAAACAGCTCATGGCTGACCGAGATGCGAAGGAGCAGGTACTGGGGGTGGGAAAAAAAAAAAAGATAAAGATCGGCTGTTTACCTGCTTGTTTCTTAACTTATGCTTGATGTTGGCCCAGAACACCCCAGGAGAACCGTTAACCAAAGAAGAGCTGCAGTGCGGCGTGGACTCGGCCAATGGCATTGCGGAAAGCTATCAGAGAAGTATGAACCTTCCTTCTGGTCTTTTTTGTCCACAGCACTCCAATTTCTCTTTTCCTTATGCATCACTTCTGTCTTTCTCAGTGCTTCAGGCTGTCGAGAGGATCAACGGTGCCATCAGGAAAGGTGTTGCCGAGGACACGGTGAACGAGCTGATGAATCCAGACGCTCAGCTCCCGACCGTCTACCCCAGAGCTGCTGAGCTCTACCAGAGAGAACTCTTCAGCCTACAGCAGCAAAGCCCAGAGGTCAGAAAACACACACACACACACACACACACACACACACACACACACACACACACACACACACACGCAAGCACGTACTGTACACATGTGCTGATCCTGACTAAGGTGTGTATCCGGTTCCTCAGGGTTCGCTCACACATCCGGAACTGCTGGTTGCAGTGGAGATGCTGTCATCAGTGGTGCTGATAAACGAGGCGCTGGATGTGGGAGATCGAGGGGCTCTGTGGAAACAGCTGAGCAGCGCTGTTACAGGCCTCAGCAACGTTGAGGGAGATTACTCACAGAGGTCAGGCACGCAACTTATTATCTTTATCTTTTTTTTCTTTACAGATGAAACAATAGAAACACTGATTAGTACAAATGGTCTATTTTTTTTAATACTTTACATAATATAACAATTTTAATGAAAAAAAAAGAACAAAACTAAATCTTCTTGCTCCAACAGAGCTTCAGTCAGCTAAATCGCCTCCCAGTACAGCGCAACGTCGATGCACGGAAAAACAATTAATTTACAGAATTAAATTAGAAACAGAGTAGACCTTTACAGGAAATCCCAGACATTGTTAAATATTAAAATCCATGCCGCCGAGACCTCTGTGAAGATTCAAGTTTGAGATCGGTAGTCGTATTAGACTCCTCCTATCACCGAATCTTCCACTATTTGTGGTCACCTACGAAATCATGCATAGATCATGCTTACAGGCAGCAATAGTGACTTTTTATGAGATGTTTTTGATGCATTAACATGAGGGGAGGCTCAGAACGATGGAAACGGATGAAAAATTTTTGCCATTTTGATAACACAATGAGTAGTGAGACTTCAGGCTCCATGCTGCCATTACCATCGGGTTTTTGTTTGCATAAGATTATGCATACCGCACATGGAGCGAGTTGTTTTGCACAGTGCAAATATATCTATGTCTGTCTGTCTGTCTGTCTGGTAAATTCCATACTCAGGAGGATTAAGGCAGTGCTAGATAACAGTGGTCTTCACAAAATATTGACACTTTGGACACAGTTTTGACATGTTCACTGAGGGTGTACTTACTTTTGTTGCCAGTTATTTAGACAATAATAGCTGTATGTTCAGAGGACAATAAATCTGTACTGCTGTACAAACTGCACATTGTTCCTTGAAGATTATACTAAAATGGTTGCTGAACTCACTTTAGTGAGATACTGTGCTGTTGTGACCATGGCGTTAAGAAGGGGGTAAATACTTACGCAAGAATTTGTACCGTTAATTTCTTTCAAGTTCTCACACAGCGAGTGATCGTATGATTCTTCATGCAAGCTTTTGTTTTTATTTCCAGGTACATGGACGAGTTGATGCGCCTGAAGGCTGCGGCGCGAGAACAAGGCAGCGAGTATCTGACGTGGAACGACATCCAGGCGTGTGTGGATCAGGTCAACAGCACTATTCAAGAAGAGCATGAGAGTGAGTCACGTACGCATTACAGTCCTCATGCTGATGCTCTAACCTCATCAGTCCTGATCTTTCACGATCTTCTGACACGTCTTGCCCTCAGGAATCGCTGCTATCGGCCTGATCAACGAGGCTCTCCACGAGGGAGACCCAAGGAAGACTCTGGAAGCCCTGCAGCACCCTGCGGCCAAGCTGACCGATGTGGATCCGTCAATAGCTCAGCATTATTTCGACAAACTCCTGGAGGCACGGAGAGAGAAAGCTCACGTAGGTTCTCTTTTCCCTGTACATGCCACGTGCATGCAGTATAACATTCCTCAATCATTTCCAGAACTTCCTCTTCATCCTACTGAATTTTTCAAGAAGTTATTGTATACTATAAAACATTCGGTCGATATGCTTTTATTGATCAACCAGCATAAGAGAAAAACGGGGCATTTATCCTTGAAATGTGCTGCGTATTCTTCAAAACTCCTGACGTTTGGGGGAAATATATAGGGGGATTTTTTGGTTTCTAAATGATTTTTTTCAAACTCAGTTTATATTCAAACACAGTCTTCTATCCTCAAACTCAGCGGGTCGCGAAAATGTCTATAGATTCGACTCTGTATTGGTTATCGTGCATTGTTTTGCCCTTTAGGAATCTATAGACGTGACGTGACGTGATGTGAGATCACCAGTCATCAACCAAAGATGCAATTTATGGCACGCATGCACCAAATAACCTGGTCTTTATTAGGTCTGGGGAAGTGGTAGATCGGTGGTTAAGCTTGTGGGCTACTGATTGAAAGGTCATGGGTTCAAGCGCTGGAATTGCAAAGCTGCCATGCTTGTTCCCTTGAGCAAGGCCCTTAACTCTCTGTGCTTCAGGGGTGCTGTATCATGGCTGACATTATGCTTTGACCCCAGAAATTCGGCAATGAAAGAATTTCACTGTGCTGTACGTTGTACATGTGATATGTATAAAGTATAAAGCACTTATTTTGTACAATAAAAAAATAGTCTAATATACGAACTTAAAACCGAAACGACATCACTTTATTTTTCTCGCTCTGTAAGTCGAACAAAAACAGTGCTGTTCTTTTATTAACCCTACGTATCATTTGACTCTGTAACCCATGACTTCAGACAGATCACATCATCGATGCTCATTGTCTCATCTCCTCCTTCACCCTCCCTTTTTTTTTTTTCTTTCTTCTGTAACTCATGAACGCCCTCGGAGGAAAGTAAGAAGGTATCGTGTGTATAAACGTTCCTCAGTATGCATTTATCAGCCCTCGCCAAAACTAGTGCGTTCGTCATGAGGCTGTCAGCGAGAGAAAGTGAAAGTTCTGACAGTGCAGGTGAGAATTCAGAATGCAATGAATGTTCAAGTTCCCAATACCACTCATCCCTGGGCCTGCTTTACTAACGTTCTCCAGATGTCAGAGTGAGGGAAGGAGGGAGGGGTGAAGTAATCAGGCTGTAGGTGCAATGAAGAAACATTCCAACTTTGCTCAATGGCTGCTGAAAATTTGCACAAGTCTTGAGGTTTTTTTGTTGGCTGTAATCAGATGGAAAGGCTGTTCCTGGTTCTTTTTTCTACCACAATTGTCCATTTTTGTGCTCCGATTTATATCTGGGGTGTTCTCTAGGGTTTATTCGTCGCTTGGTCTCACTTGTGAATCGCACAGGATGAGGGGGAAAAAAACGGGCAATGAAAACAAAGTCTTCCTTCATATGATGGTTTTCACAACAGTAGGAAATAACAGGCTGATGACTGCGTCACTGCCTTAAAAGGACAAAACTCTGCTCCTCCAATGGCACGAATTACACTGTGCATTTTTCAGCTCTGACCGTATTCTGACTGAAGATTCCTGGGTGTGTGTGTGTTTTTTTTAGTTTTTTTAAACCTCGAGTCTACCAGATGTTCTCGGGACATAGGAAGTGGCTTTGGAAGGAAGTTTCTTTTTAGAATTTTTTTTTTTTTTTTTTTCTCTCGACTTCTGCAAAGTCATGTGCTGTGCAGCTGAGGCGAGCGAAGAACTCGATTTAAACTCCGTCTGCAGGTGGAAACCAGACTGTTGCCCTTTTAAGATAGAAGGCGAGTAGAATTAGAAAGCATTGTATGAGCTGTTTCTTTTTTCCCCCCATTATAAACATCTTTTATATATATATATATATATATATATATATATATATATATATATATACACGGGTGACAGAGGTTTATAGGTACAGGATATAAATTAAAGAGACAAATAATAATCACACAGCCAGGGTGACGTGTCTTGTATACGAAAATTTGCAAGGTAAAGTGTATAGAAGCTGATATGCAATATAAAATAAAGCTATTTTATATATATAAATATATATTCATTTGTTACTCTGCAATTCAATATGGTGCAGACAGTTCGCTTTTATTTCTTTGCTTCAGACCGACAGCAAATCATCAATTTACTTGAGCGCATTCTGACTTCTAACACATGGCTCCTTTCAGAAACACGCCTTTGTAGTGCAAAAAAAAGAGAAAAAGATTCAATAAAACCAGCCGTTCTTTTCCTGTTGTGTCTGCAGGAAGTTACAGCTCTACCTCTGCCATGTTAATCTGTATTGTATGTGACTCTCAGGACACTTTCGGTCTCCGTAGTTTTGTGATGCGTCATATTCACGTAGCAGCAGCGCCGCTGAGAGAACGAACGCGCTCGAGAAATCGATCGACGTATAAAATATTGGTCACGTTCTAAATAATAAAAGTATCACACATCTATTAATAATTACACAAATAAATCGGTTTTCATCGATGCACGTATGCTACAAAAGGTTCGATGCGAATCGCTAAATCTTAGCATCTCTGTTACCATTACGAGTTTGAGTGTCTGGGTCACGTTGGATTCCCTGGAGACGTTATCACGTGACAAAAATGGAAGCCTCTTTATTGTTCTAATCTCAAGGATTTATCGCCATGTGGAAAACTAGGAAACCCTCTGCTACATCATATGAAATTAAAGCTCTGTCGATCCTCCAGGAGTCAATGACAAATTATAAATGTGTAAAAAAAAAAACATTACAAAAGCACAAATGCAAGAAGGAAAGAAAGTATGCAGTTTGCAAAAAAACTAACCGAGTTCTATGGCAGACCCTGAGGAGACTCAAACCCAGTCACTGCTATTTGTCCCCACCCTGTTTTACTTCCTTAAATTATGATTAGCAGTCTTTATGATTTTTGTTGCTGTTTTTGTTGTTAGAGATGTTCTTGTTGTTACACCCTGTTTATTAGAGAAGTTTGGTGGAGGTTTTCCATAAATAGTGCCTCGGGCGCAGTTCCAAATGCTTAATAAGTCAAAATACCTGCCAGTCACAATACAGATGCAAATTATTATATAATACCAGATGTAATAATAACCATGAACACAAATCTTCGCATAATTAAATAGAATTAACATCACAAACGCTCATAATTCATCTATGTTTTGGTGCAAAAACACTACACATTTCTATTCCTCAGTGGTTTAGCAGCTCTCCACCACACCCTCGAGTTCTGTTGAACCGCCAGCACCATTAGGCCATTGGGGGAGGGCTCTGCCCTGTTGGCCAATCGGTGACGAGATGTGCTCTCGGCGGAAACCACGAGGGCCCCGCCCACTTCCTTTCATCCATTGTAGCGCAAGATTATAACAGTAGATTATAAATTCAGTAAATTCAGCTTAAGTGATTCATTTGAGGATTAAAAGTGCAGTAATGACAGCAGGGTCAGTGTCTGGACTTGTTTTGAAGTCTTATCGTCTTGTTTTGAGTCAAATCATCATTTGCAAATCGGTCTTGTGCCAAGATTTACGGCTGTTTCTTTTAGACTTTTGCTAACCAGAACTCCCCTGAAGCCCTCAGAAAAACTTCACTGTGCCTTCAAACGTCTCTGGTTCATAAATAGCTTCACGATCCAATCACGGAGCAGCTTACGTGTAAGAACTATGTGTAAGACGACCCAATCACAGGGCAGCGTGCTGATAAAACCGGCGGGAGAGCAAAAAAAAAAAAAACGCGGGCTGCCCTGACACCATGAAGAAACAGAGCCTCCTGGTGGTAACAACTCCAAATTCAACATGGTTAAGAGAGAAAATGCTGTGGGGATTATTTGGTTTGACCTCTCCGGCTGACGTCTGGTCGTTAGTGTTCACTCAGGAAACATTCAGGTTACACTCATGCCTCAGAAGTGTGCAGGATTTGCCTTGAATAGAAGCACAGGGATTTCCAACATCTCCACAACGGCATCTTTACGTTTAAACAACTGTCATTAATCTGGAAAAAATTTTGGATAGAAAATACAGACTGAAGACCCCTGTGGACCCATTTGGTGTCGACTAAAGAGATGCATCTGCAGTATGAATGAGGACATTATCATTTAATAGGAGTAGTGTCAATATTGTGTATTGATGCAGGAATATTCCTAGTTGTAATAATACATAAAATTGTATTTTATATCCATTTTTGTAATGAATTGCACGCTGTTCTAAAGCTTTATAAATTAGATCCTGATTGAGCACATCAGGGATGCGCATCTCCATAACTGAGGCTGATGCGATTCGCATCTCGAAGCATAGCAACGATACGATACATTAAAGATACATATGAAGCGGCTACTGATACTACGCGATACGATTCACCCCTCTTACGATGCAGTGCGATCTCATGATGCTATGCAATTCAGTACAGTGCAGATTATTTATTTAATTCAGACAGACAGTAATTTTCTGACTTCACAAACAGGTCTTTGAAGTGCAACAAAAAAGATTCAATAAAACCAGACATTCTTTTCCAGTTCTGTCTCCCAGAAGATGCAGCTCTACCTCTGCCATGTTAATCTGTAATTTATGTGACTCTCATTTGCATCATCTGATGCACAGTTTTTTTTAGTTTTTTTTATTCGATGCATCACATCGTTAACTTTTATTCACTGATCTTATCATTCTTAGCGTACATACTTGTTGATTGAAAAACATACATATTAGCATGACATTGTGCTCATGTCCACCTCAGCAGTGATTCTGGACTTTGCAATTAATATCCCCATGAATTATTACCAGGAAAAAAGTTTGCTCATATCAGATCTTTATTTTGCTTTCCTCTCGCTTCAGGAGACTCAGGATCCATCAGCAGTGCTCTGGCTGGACGAAATCCAGGAGGCCATCTTCCAAGCTAACCGAGACACCGAAGAGGCTCTGCAGTGTAAGAAAGGATTCAGCATAGTTTCTCGCTTACGTCGTTTTTCAGCCTTCGTTCATTTTGGCATTAACCTGGTGTCACTCTGACAGTCTCTCAAGCGATCCAAGCCATTAATGAGGCTGTAGATGTCGGGGATGCGAGCCAGACGCTGACGGCTCTGCGCACACCTGGAGCCAGTCTGTACGGCGTGACGCCGGAGTGCGCCCAGACCTATCAGGATGACCTGGCTAAGATCAAGAACGAGAAAAAGAACGAGGGTGAGAATGTCGAGAGTAAACCGTCAAGTTTTGCTAATAGTTAACTGATACTCGATCCGTGTGTGTGTGTGTGTGTGTGTGTGTGTGTGTGTGTGTGTGTGAGTCAACAAGTGAGTAAGATGTTTTATTTTCCTTTACACACACAGCACAAGAAACAACTTTCTAACAAAGCGCCCAAAACTGCGCATCGAATGAGAGACGGAACTGACGATGCCTTTTTATCTTTTTAAAGTTGAAATGAAGGGCGATGTGGATTAAACAATTCCTCATAACATTTTCAAGCCATGATGTTCAGAACATCACACAAATATACAGAAGTTCTTGTTCACATTTTGGATCAATAAAAAAAGGGCATAAATAAGTGCAGAAAGGCCACATTGCAGACAGGATTTGCATTTTACAGGTCGGCAAATCAAATGACAGAATATCGTCTGTAAATATAATATACTGTAATGTAATTTACTGTATGCTATAAATCAGCATTATCATAATGGGCTAACTTATTGGGAGAAAACCGGTAGTTCTATGTGAAATCAGACATTTAGCACTCCCATATAAAAAAAATGGTATGGTCCTTGTTTCATAAAACCTCAACGTAGATTGAGAGATTGGTAGCGGAATCAGGCTCCTCCTACCGAAGCATTGAATCTTCGTCGCTGTGTTTTCTAGGTGATAACGGTAGTGAATGGATGAAGCACTGGGTGAAAGGAGGCTACAACTACTACTACAACATGAAGACAAGAGAGGGCACATGGGGCGAGCCTGCGGGATTCAAACAAAACAATACGCATCTGAACAAGGACGAGATCCAGGTGAGAATATAGAAAGTATTTATGGCATTAAACTCCCTAGGGATGTGATATGATACAGTATTTTTCCACCGCAGCTCGTTTCTGATGGGATCACAGTAGGGGTGTAGAGGTACATGAATTTGTGAATCGGGGAATCCTTGTTTTACGTGCGGAGTTTCCTCACGAATATATTAAAGCCCTCTCTTAACTATAAGGTCTCCTGTTTGGGAACATTTTAGTTTCCTATTGAATTATGACAACGAATTACAATTATCTTATTTATACACTGAGCAGTTGAGGGTTAAAGACCTTCCTTAAGGACCAAGCAGTGGCAGCATAGTGGTGGGATTTGAACTCATGACCTTCTGATCAGCACTCCAACATCTTAAAAACCGAGCTACAGCACCACCTCGCATTTTTCTAATTAAAAACATAAAAGTCGAATGAAAGTGAACAGGTCTATAAGCTGAAATTCTAAAGGTTTACTTTAGTCAATGTGTAAAAGATTTTTTTTTATTGAATTTTAATAAATATTTTTTTTTTTAAGAAATCCAAACTGGCACTCAAGCGGAGATTGTTAATGTTGCGCTGTAATCAATAGTTATTTGGGCATACATTATTTTTAATTATTTTTTACTATTTTTAGTTACATTGCTTTGAGAATGATTTTATTTATTGGAGATCTTCTATAATTGATTCGATTTTATATTTATATATTTTTTTATTTATACCAAACATTTTATTTCAAATGATCATGGTGAAAATAATTTCATTTATTTTCAATATTTTAAAATGTTTTTAAAAAAATTAAAAATCTTGATGTACAAATAAACGATCGAAATTGAAACAAACCGTGATTTAAAAAAACGAGGTTTCGTACCGAAGCATGAAATTTGTGTACCGTTCCGCCTCTACATCACAGCATTCATGAACCGTCTCACGTATTCACGTCTCTCTTCATGTCTAGTCGGTCGTATCGGGAGTGACGGCAGCCTACAACCGGGAGCAGTTGTGGCTGGCTAATGAGAGTCTGATCGCCAAGCTGCAAGCGCGATGCAGAGGTTTCCTGGTGAGGCGGAACCTGAAAGAGCGCATCGGCTTTCTGGAGTCGCAGGATCCGGCCATCAGACGCATCCAGGTGAGAGCTGGACTCCGTATAGCAGTCCTTTGTTAGGATTGGCGTGGGATCTGAGTGTGTGATTTTTGCTTTGCGTTTGATCCACAGGCCCACTGGAAGGGTTACAAAGAGCGAAAGGCCTTCAATGAGCGAAAGGAGTACTTAAAGGATCACACTGAAGATGCTGTGAAGGTTCGATTATGTTACTGATGTTCACCAGCATCAGCAGGAAACTTTGGAATGTTTCTAGAAATTTCATGTTTGTGTTCTTACTTTGGATTCTCTCAGATCCAGTCGATGGTGAGGATGCACCAAGCTCGCAAGAAGTATAGAGATCGCCTACAGTATTTCAAAGACCATGTGAGTATTCGGTTCCTCAGCATCTATATTGAACATATAGACATGCCATACCTGTATATGCATTGGGATAGTGTTTTTTTTTTTTTTTTTTTTTTTTGGTGTTTTTATCCATTTACCGGCTTGTATTCAGTTCAAGTTCATACTTCCTCAGAAAAATGTTGGTCCCTGAATTATGATGGTTCCATTTATTTATTTATTTATTTATTTATTTATTTATTTATTTATATCTTCATGTTTAGAAGACATAGTGAGAAAAAAAAAATTAAATAACAAAAATAATGTTTTAAAATATACATCATATATGCACATTTAAATATATTACTATATAATAAATATATAATATTTGCACAATTTTTAATTACCAATTTACATACACATTACCCAAATAGGGTCCAACAAATGTAAACTATTAAATGTTTTTTTTATTTAATTATATTTAATCAATTTAATTTGTGTTTTTACTCAATATAATAAAGTATATTGAAGTTTTTCTTTATTTATTCGAAATAATTTTTAAAAATATAATAAAATATAATTTTAGATATTATTTAACCAAGCAGGCATTTATTGTTTTTGTTTTTTATTTGTGGATTTTGTGCGCCGTTCCATTACAGCCATAGTAGAACCTCAGTGCCTTTAAACTCGATAACTTGCAATTAAGCCTGAAAACAAATCGCGGATAAAAAATTCAATTTTCTTTGATGTCAAATCTAACAAGGTGCAACATAAAGGTAGCAAACAGCGTAAAAATGACAATAAAGCATTATATGTGATGTATGTATTAGAATATTGCAATAAATATCTAATAGGATAATTATTTATGCAAGTATTAATGCATTAATAATTAATAATTATTAATTATTAATGCAAGTTTTTTTATTATTATTATTTAAAAATATAAAAATCCACACTATTGATCATTTTAAAGCTTCTAAGTTAGAACTCGATTTTGTATATTCTATTAGTGTGCAGTTTATATTTGTATATCGCATCCGAATTCTTCGTGGGTATATTGGTTAAATGTAAAATACTCATTTAAGGCAGATATTGAGAAAATGTTAATGGAGACCTGACCATAAGATTGGTATACGCTTGCTTTTTAACATCCCATTCTATATTTTGTCTCCATTTGCTGTTAAAATAACCTCAACTTTTCTGGGACGATGTTCCACTAGATTTTGTGGAGATTTGTGCCGTCAGTGTTCCAATTTATCTTGGCCCACTCCAACTTATGTAAAGCATATCTTCATGGCGCTCATACCGGAACACGTCTGGGTCTCTTAGTTAGAGTGAAGGAAAGGTTCATGCTTTTGCATCCTAAGATCTCCTGTACAATAATTTGCCTCCGAAAAAACAGTTTTGGGGAAGAACCGCATATGTATTACATTCTTCATACATTCTTGTATGAAGTCCTCATTCTGACGTGTGCTATTTTGGTCTTAAATTTGAGTACGATTCGTGATGATCTAAACTGTGACCATTTTCTTTTGAAATCTCAGATAAATGAGGTGGTGAAAATCCAGGCGTTTATCCGGGCCAACAAAGCAAGAGATGACTACAAGACACTCAGTAAGCTCCACATCTCGACACGAATTTTCTTTCCCAGATCGGAAATCTTTCCTTCTAGACTTTGTTCTAGTTTTCAATAATATTAACGTTTTTTCTCATTTCTTTCTTTCGTCAAACAGTCAACGCAGACGATCCCCCGATGGCGGTTGTGCGTAAATTCGTGCACCTGCTGGACCACAGTGATCAGGACTTTCAAGAAGAGCTGGAGCTGATGCGCCTAAAGGAGGAAGTGATCACCAACATCCGCTCCAACCAGCAGCTGGAGAATGATCTCAACCTGATGGACATCAAGATCGGCCTTCTGGTGAAGAACAAGATCACGCTGCAGGAGGTGGTCTCGCACAGCAAGAAGCTGACCAAGAAGAACAAGGGCGAGCTGTCCAACCTCATGATGATGAACAAGCAGAAGGGAGGCCTGAAGGCTCTCAGCAAAGAAAAGCGAGACAAGCTGGAAGCCTATCAGTACCTTTTCTACCTTTTGCAGGTACCTTTTCTCTCATGAAGGTTTTGCTATTTGGACACCATTTGCTTTATTTTTTTGTAAATTTTTTTTTTTTTGTCTTTGTTCTCCAGACTAATCCTACCTACCTGGCCAAGCTGATCTTCCAAATGCCACAGAACAAGTCCACAAAATTCATGGACTCTGTGATTTTCACACTGTACAACTACGCATCTAACCAGCGTGAAGAGTACCTGCTGCTGAAGCTCTTCAAAACAGCACTGCAAGAGGAAATCAAGTAAGATCCGACATCCAGGTCTTTCTGTCACACCTGTATTTGTAGTGTCATAAAGTCTTTTGATTGGTCAAGGGTAAAGCTTGAACCCTATTTAAACAGATCCAAAGTGGACCAGATCCAGGAGATTGTAACCGGAAACCCCACTGTCATCAAAATGGTGGTGAGCTTCAACAGAGGAGCTCGAGGTCAGAATGCTCTGAGGCAGATCCTGTCTCCGGTCGTGAAGGAAATCATGGACGACAAGACGCTCAACATCAAAACCGACCCAGTGGATATTTACAAGTCCTGGGTGAACCAGATGGAGTCCCAGACTGGAGAGGCCAGGTTTGAATTGATGCATTATTCAAAAAAAGAAAAAAAATCTCTTTCTATGTCGTACCAGACCTTGTATTATCTGTTACTATAGATACTGTGCAAGAGATATATTAGCGATGGATCTAAAAACACTTTCAATGATGTTGTCGATGAATTCTTGCCGAAGAAAAATCCGTTTTTGGCCCAAATTGTGTACATCAACCTACAAATATACATTGACACCTGTCTTTTTCTTTTCAGGAAAATACATACATGTATACGTACATAGTACATAGCTGGATCGTACTCGCCAAAATCCAATAAATCCACCCATGGATAAAAACCGAACAAACATAACACTCCATGTAAAATAGTACTGGACTTTTTTACAACAATAAAAAAGTACTGATTAATGAAAATTTCCTAAATGAAAAAATATTAATATTTTAATTCCTAAATATAATTATAGAATTAATAATAAAAAATACATTTAAATAGCGCTCTCTATGCAGCGCAGTCTCGCATGTAAAAATAAACAGCGCGTAGCGTCAGTGGTTCGCCTCTAGAGGCCGCTCTCGTAACGACAGCGGACCGGAAACCGGAAAAACTATCGGTATGGATTTATATTAGTCCCCATTTGCTGTTATGATAAGCTCCACTTATCTGGGAAGATATTCCGCTAGATTTAGTAGAGATTGTGCTCATTCAGAAAACCGAGGCCTGGGGTGCAGTCAGCGTTCGGAGTACTACTCTAGAGTAGTAGATCTTCCACTCGAACCCATATAAATAATATCTTCATTAAGCTGGCTTTGTGCACTAGGGCATTGTAATGCTGAAACAGGTTTAAGTCTCGTTATTCAAGTGAAGGGAAATTCAATGCTACTGCATCCATAGACATCTTATATAATTGTGATGACAGTTTGTGGAAGAACCACATATTGGTGGTTCCATGCATGTAGACTTTGTCCTTATTAGAAGCTAAATATTTTCCAACACAAGTTATTAAAACATATTTATATTTTCTCCTTTATAGCAAGCTGCCTTATGATGTCACTCCAGAGCAAGCCATGAGCCACGAAGAGGTTCGAAAACGCCTGGAAGCTTCCATTAAGAACATGAGGACAGTGACGGACAAATTCCTGTCAGCCATCGTAGTCTCCGTTGACAAAATCCCGTAAGAGTTCCCTCTTTCTCAGATATTCTCAAATGATTTTAGGGAATATTTATATATTATCAGCAAAGTTTTAAAGAGACACTCCGATTCAACATGCTTGGATTTGAATATTCAGTCGCCGGCCGGCCTGTTAAATGATCTGCCTCAGTATAAAAGCGCCAGTGTTCCTGCTCCACTCTTTCTGACTGTGATCGACTTTTGTTCGTCTGCAGCTACGGGATGCGTTTCATTGCCAAAGTGCTGAAGGATACGCTGACCGAAAAGTTCCCCGATGCCACAGAGGACGAAATTTTGAAGGTTTGTGCTTGAAATTGGCCCATAAATCAATTGTCCCTCCAGTCTTGATGTTGATGTTTTGACTGTTGTGCGCATGTTTTCTTCCTTTTCCTGGGTGGTCGGGTTTCTCTTTTAAAGCCCACAGAGGTACTAGCTTGGGTCCGTTTTCCTTTTGGAGGCCTGCGGAGCACTCCAATTCATTCCAAATATGTTAAAATAGCATTTGCAGTTTAGCAGATCATTCACTCCAACCCATGTAGAGCATATCTTCATGGAGTTTGCATTGTGCACAGGGGCATTGCCATGCTGGAACAGGTTTGAGTCTCTTAGTTCATGTGAATGAAATATTTCATGCTACAGCATCCAAAGATATCCAATACAATTGTGTATCAAAAGTTGGTGAAAACATTTTGGGGAAGAACCCAATACTTTTGTCTATATAGAGTATATGGAGTACATGATTAGTAGGTGAAGGGGTAGCTCAGGGGTTAAGATGTTGTACTTTTGATCAGAAGGTGATGAGTTTAAATCCCAGCACCACTAAGCTCCAACTGCTCAGTTGTATAATTGAAATAGTTGTAATGGTGTCTGCCAAATGCATCAAATATAAAGCTATAATCAATTATTTGTATGAAACCTGTGCCTGAAAAAAAACCTTCATCTGTGGTGCATGGATTCTTCGCTTTTTTGAATCCTGAGTGCTAGCTCTATCTCTTTTGTCTTCCTCTGGCTCCAGCTGCCCTCTTTGCCCTTGCCTTCACTCCTCTTTCGAGACTCGTGCTTCTTCGTTCCTGTGCACACCAGGTGAGCCGCACCTGCTGTCTCTCTCTCTTTCTCCATCTTTCATCCTCTCTTCCTTTTTTCTGCTCGGCCCTGTTAAAACGTGAAAAAAACTGCAAACGTTTTCATTGCCGGTCGGTCTGATTATGTACAGACACAATCTAATAGTGTCTTTTTGTTTTGTTTTTTTATAGATTGTTGGAAACCTGTTGTATTATCGCTACATGAATCCTGCCATCGTGGCTCCGGACGCCTTTGACATCATCGACATGTCAGCCGGAGGTCAGCTGACCACCGATCAGCGGCGGAACCTGGGCTCCATCGCCAAGATGCTGCAACACGCCGCGTCGAACAAGATGTTCCTCGGCGACAACGCCCATTTGAACCCCATCAACGAGTACCTAACCAACTCCTACCAGAAATTCAGGTTTGTCATTTTCCGCTGAACTCTGGTTATGTTTCTGTTCTCTGGGTTTGCTCTTACATCTTCTAATCTTTCTTATCAGACGTTTCTTCTTGGCCGCTTGTGACGTCCCGTCGCTGGAGGATCGATTTAACGTGGATCAGTACTCTGACCTGGTCACCGTGAGCAAACCTGTTATTTACATCTCCATCGGCGAGATCATCAACACTCACACGGTTTGTTTCTGCTCCTTCACACACACTTTCCTGCATTTCAGGATCTGTTTTCATGACTCACCAGAGATTTTTTTTTCCTCCTCATCTCACAGCTTTTACTAGATCATCAGGACGCCATCGCTCCGGAGCACAACGATCCCATTCACGAGCTGCTGGAAGATTTGGGAGAGGTGCCGACAATCGAGTCTCTGATAGGTGAGTTACCGAGGAAAAGGATCGAACTTGCTGTAGCTGATTAATCAACACTCCATGTAAAATATTACTGAAGTTTATTACAAAAAAATTAAATAAAAATTATGAAAATGTGATAAATGAAATATATCAGATATATTCATTATATTAATAAATATTGAGGAAAAAAAGATGTGCATACAACTGAAACATAAAGTAACTTTCCAAATAAATAAAAACAGTTACATCCAAAATTAATTAAAAAAATAGACACTTTAAATAAACAGTACGTGGCATCAGTGATTTGCCTCTAGAGGCCGCTCTTGTCCTGTATAACGCAACCCGGAAAAACTATGGTATGGTATGGATTTTATGCAGATAGTTCCAGCAATCAGCTATCGGTGCCTCGACCTCGGATAGTTACTGAACTTTACTTCTGTTGGGATTTTTTCCGTCACACTCAGGGGAGAATCCACTGCCGCCTGATGACCCCAACAAGGAAATGATGGGCAAGACAGAAGTCTCACTCACGCTTACCAACAAATTTGACGTTCCTGGTGAAGCCAACGCCGAAACTGACGCCAAGACTCTCCTTCTGAAGTAAGTCCTGCTCTTTCTGTCTTTTTTGTAAAAACTTTTACATCATACAAATTTTCCAACATAATTCTTACTTTTCTTTGTTTAGTTCAAAATGTAAAAACTCTGTTTTTCTTTCTCTCTTTTCAAAAATCATCTTTCTTTCTTATTTTTTCCCCCCATCTGCCTTTCTTTCCTTCTATTCATCCTTTCTTTCTTTCTGACTGTCTCCAAGTTAAAGTCATAGTTGCCGTAATAAACTTTTTAACTCTTATTTAAAAATCTTCCCTCAAACATTTTCTTTTCAGCACCAAGAGGCTGATTGTGGATGTGATCCGATTCCAACCTGGAGAAACCCTGTCTGAGATCCTGGACACTGCAGCAACTCAGGAGCAGGTAATAAACAGCAGAAATGCAGCATGTATGGAAGATTACTCTATGGATATGGACAGATATGTTCACCGAAGCCTTGTTCTGGATTTGTGTGGTCTACAGGAGGTGGAGTACCAGCGGGCCATGCAGCGGCGAGCCATCCGAGACGCTAAGACCCCCGAGAAGATGAAGCAGGCCAAACCGGTGGTGGACGACAGTCTCACACTTCAAGGCAAGAAGGACAAGATTAAGAGCAACCTGCAGAGACTGGCAGAGCTGGGAAAAGTACAGCCAGAGAACCGATACCAGGATCTCATCAATGACATAGCGAAGGTACCAAATCAGACCAATATCAGACCTGCGAATCCGTATAATTCCAGCCTCGGCCGCCTACGACCCTGTCGCCAGTTCACCACTGTTCCTTCCTTGAAGCACTTTTGATAGATACTGAACACTGCAGACCGGGAACATCCCACAAGAGCTGCAGTTTTGGAGATGCTCTGACCCAGACGTCTAGACGTCACAATTTAGCCCTCGACTCTTATTCAAATCCTTAGTCTCACCCATATATACTATACACCTGAGAGAGCATATGCTCGTAATCGATCGTTATACCTGGTGTTAAAGTGAAAATGTTGTTATTTGTGCAGGACATCAGAAATCAGAGGAGGTATCGGCAGAGAAGGAAGGCCGAGTTGGTGAAACTTCAGCAGACCAACTCTGCCCTGAACTCCAAGACCAGTTTCTACAATGTACAAATAGATTACTACAACCAGTACATCAAAACCTGCATGGACAATCTGGCCAAGGGCAAGTAAGTGGATTTTGGTTAGATTTTTCATTTCCTCCAAGAGTTTTGTGTCATATGAACAGGAAATTGATTCTGAATCCTGGAAGATATGCATGTGCAAGGTCCTTCACAGCTTGAGCTTAGAAGTAGTAGTTGTCCATGTTGCTAATTACGTTTGTATAGAAATATGTGTGCGTTTTATACGCGAGTGTGTGCAAAGTATCCCGAGGTAGTTCACCTTGTTGCCAAGAGTAATGTTAATCAACATAAAAGTAGACTTTTTTTGCTATCGGGACCTCACAAGACCCTTCTTTTCCTTTTACCCAGAGTGTCGAAGAAGCCTGGAGAAAACAAGGCTAAGAAGAGCAAGCAGGCGTCGCAGAAGTACACAGCAGCACGTCTGCATGAGAAGGGAGTGCTGATCGAGATCGAGGATCTGCAAACCAACCAGTCAGTATTCACCTGATTTTACAAATATATACACACTATGTGGACACCTGAGATTTGTATGTGCATAAACCCCATTCTTCTGGGAGGATGTTCCACTAGATTTTGTGGAGATTTCACATTCACACCTGAGGATGTTTGTAAAGTCTGGTACTGATGTAGGTGAGGTGAGGAGGCCTGGGGTGCAGTCAGCGTTCAGTTTCATTGTTCACTAGGGTCAGAGCTCTTTAGCATAAGAACTTCCACTCCAACACATGTAAACCATATCTTCATTAAGCTGGATTTGTGCACAGGGGCATCGTCATGCAGGTTTGGGACTTGTAGTTTAAGTGAAGCTAAAATTTAATTCTGTTTAAGACGTCCAATAGAATTGTGGACCTCTAGGTTGGTGGTAACAGTTTGGGGAAGAATCACATACGGCTGGAAAAGTCAGGTGTCCCAATACTTTTGCTCATACAGAGTAATTATGCCAAACCTGCAACAAATCATGTTTTGTTTTTTTTAACATTTTACAGGTTTAAGAATGTGATTTTCGAGATTTCTCCGTCAGAGGCTGTGGGAGTGTTCGATGTTAAAGCCAAGTTCATGGGAGTCCATTTGGAGACGCTAATGTTAGAATACCAGGTAGAGATCATTCTCTTCATATTAAAATCCTGTGCACATTTTTTATTTTACTGTATTTTAATTTATTTGGATTTTTGTTATATCATTTTTTTACAATACTTTTTTTTTTATTTGTGATGTTTACAATATTAGATGAACAATTTACATTTATATCCATTACATCCTGTATACGCTTTAAGATACATCAGTTTTAGAAATTCAGCTCAAAATTTTTCCTTTTTTTTTTCCCCTTTCTCTTTGATCTTCTTTGTTTACCTTTTGTTTTCTGCATTTTTTTTCTCCCCCTCTTCTTTTCTTTTTCTCCTCTGCTCTATCCTCATTTGTTTTGTTCTGGTTTTTTGGGGTTTTTTTTGTCTTTTTGGTCTTTTCTCTTCTCGCTGTCCTTTTCTTGTTCTGTTGCTTTCTCTTCTTTTCTGATTTTTACTTGAATTGACTTTCCTTATTTTGTTCTGTTCTTCTTTTCCCCTTTTCTCATATTTTCTGTTTTTCTTTGTTCTGTTCTTTTTTTTCTTGCTTTGCTTTTTCTTTTCGATCTTTTCTTTACCTTTTTCTTTACCTTTTCCTTCTTTTCCTTTTGCTTCTTATCTCGTTTTTGTTGTTTATCTTATTATTTTTTTCCTTCTTACCTTTTCTGTTTTTTTTTTTTTTTTTTCTCTGTTCTTTCCTCGTCCCTTTTTTAAAATTTATTTATTTATTTATTTATTGCTCTTTGTTTTCCTGATCATTTCTCTGGTATGATTCACACCTTGTTCTTTGAAAGACGATACCATAACCACAGCTTGTTCTTTATATCATTTTTCACATGCACGTGGATCATAATCTTCATCGCTGTTTCAAACCCTGTTTGTTTCTTCATTCGCAGGATCTTCTGCAGTTACAGTACGAGGGTGTGGCCGTCATGAAGCTGTTCGATCGCGCCACTGTCAACGTCAACCTGCTCATTTTCCTGCTTAATAAGAAATTCTACGGCAAATAGAAGAGACTCTGAAGAGGACCTTATAAACTGTTACGTGCAAATCCGTGCTCAGAGTCCACATCATCTGCCCCCAAATCCACCCCCCTTCTGTACGCTCCTGTTATCCCCCTGCACTACTCCGAATACTCCTCTGTTTGTCAAGAAACGTGTCGCTACGTGTCATTCTTCAGTACCTACAAACGGTTTGAAAGGGATAAATGTACATCCATTAGTCCGATTTGCGCAGCAGGAAAATTCCTGCGACGGGTTTTGAATTTGTAAAAAGAATGATTTTTGGGTTACCTTTAAATTTTATGCCTTGAGAGGACAAAGCATGTTTCTCACTATGTTTGTCATAGAGGGAAAAATGCAGCCAAAATGATATTTATCACAGTGAATCCACATCAACTGGCTTTTTCTCCACGTTCGGAAATTGCAATGTCACTGTTTTTGTCAAGAGTTGTAATTTATTGGAAAAGATATCTATCGATGTACCTATTTCTCCCCTCTCATCTATCAGATGCTGTATGGATTTATGGATTTCTTCGGCTTATTTCTTTTTTCCTTTGCATTTATTTTATACTGTCTTTACTCGAATAGACTGTTGGGTGTAAAGTGCTCAGATATCACACAGCGATCTTAATTATGACAGCCAAAGGCAGAACATGGAGTCTGGGTTTTTCACTTCCTTTAAATATATCGGAAGGACTATAGACGTAAATGCTACAGTACACGATCATATAAATCGGCTCACTTTTTCTTTCTTACCTTCATTTCCCTCTGCACCGCCCAAACACCTGAAAAAATTCAAAGAATTTCGGTGGTGTGTGAACACTCCATCCTTCTGCATGGCGTCATGGTAGGCTGGTGTTTTGAGATTTCGTTATTGTTTTGTTTACTTTTTTTTTTTTCTCCCCCTTTAAGACTTACTGTACAATCAGAAGCACTTGAATCGCTGATATTACAGAAATGTGTAAGATGTGAGAAGCGTGATTATTATTTTTTTTGTGCCTTTAAACAAAAAAAAAAAAGAAGAAAAAGAAGAAGCGGGTACTGAATAGCCCTCAGCACCAAAAATAAAAAAAATTTATAGGACAATCACTGAAAAGCTGGATGGAAAATAAATAAATAAATAAATAATTATATCTTTGTAAATTGTTTTACTTTCTTGAATTTTTTGCTTTGGTTCCTGCTTGTTCTTTTGGGTTTTTTTTTTCAAAGTTCTCAGAACCATTTCTAGCATTACAAATTATACTTACAAATAAATGGTTGAGGGTTTTGAACTTGTGACCTTCCAATCCAGAGGTCAATGCCTTAACCACTAAACTCCCACCTCCCTGAATCCAATACCCATGTCCTATGTTCTGCAGCCAGTTCTATCACCATGGACGTGCTGTGCATTCTGAGATGCTTTTCAGCTCATCACGGTTGTACAGAGTGATTGTTTGAGTTAGCATAGCCCTCTTGTCAGCTCAATCCAGCTTTGGGATTCTATTATGATCTCTGTCGTGGACAAGGACTGCAGAACTTATGTACACTGGACGATTTGTTTTTATCTTCATTCCATTTCTTGTGCTACAATGGCTACAGATTGTTGTTGTGTAAAAATAGCAGGTGAGGAACAGTTTCTGGAATGCTCAAAGCAGCTCTGAAAACCATCCCATGGTCAACCTGGACATCCAGGGATCTCTGGTAATGATCAAGCAGACAGAGCCAGCAAAAAAAAAAAAAAGCATTATCTACAAAACGAGAAAAATGCTTTATACCTTTCACAGATCTGAGACCATCACCGCATACACCGAAGATAAATGGGATCAGTGCCTAAACAACAAATTAAATAAATCTTGATTTTGGGAAAAAAAATTTTAGTTTAACAATCAATTCAATTCAATTCAATTCGATTCAATTATTTACACACGATGGGACACTGAAAACTAACACACTTTTATTATCAGAAGAAAATTCCCCAAAAAATACCCACCCTGTCAGAATTCAATGACCAATGTCTGGACTGTAAAACTTTTACCCCTTTGAGAACTTATTCTTTTTTTCTTTTTTCCCCCCCAGTTAATAGAAATTTAGTCCTAAGCTTTTTAGAAAAAAAAATCTTTAATAATAAATTGAACATAGCAATAGAAGACTCTAATCAGAATCACGTTCTAAAACATTATATGGACAAAAGAATTGAAACACTTTTTTTTTTTTTTTTTTTCAGACATACGTGATTCTTCCCTAAACTTTGACACGTCTTTGGATATTTTATTGAGAATTAACCAGGCAGAGCTGGAAGGTTGAAAGGAGCCACTAAAGTTGGATTTCTGTCAGGATCTACAGTAGCATTGGAATTAGATCAGTACATTTAAGCTTTTCTGCATTCATTAGTCATTTTTCCTGTCATTTATCTTTCTTTTAGGACTCTCCATCCTCCCTGTCCATCCTCATCACTCCTAATGAGTGATGTCCCCTTACCCCCTTTACAATATTCTACCTCCCCCCTCTACCCCACTGTATAATATTCTACCCTGCACCCCTCACCCCCTCCACCCCACTCTATAATATTCTACCCTACCCCCACCCTTCACCCCACTCTATAATATTCTACCCTACGCTGCCCCTCCACCCCACTCTATAATATTCTACCCTACAGCCCTCCACCCCACTCTATAATATTCTACCCTACAGCCCTCCACCCCACTCTATAATATTCTACCCTACCCCTCCACCCCACTCTATAATATTCTACCCTACAGCCCCCTCCACCCCACTCTATAATATTCTACCCTACAGCCCCTCCACCCCACTCTATAATATTCTACCCTACAGCCCCCTCCACTCCACTCTATAATATTCTACCCTACCCCTCCACCCCACTCTATAATATTCTACCCTACAGCCCCCTCCACCCCACTCTATAATATTCTACCCTACAGCCCTCCACCCCACTCTATAATATTCTACCCTACAGCCCCTCCACCCCACTCTATAATATTCTACCCTACCCCTCCACCCCACTCTATATTCTACCCTACAGCCCCTCCACCCCACTCTATAATATTCTACCCTACCCCACTCTATAATATTCTACCCTACCCCTCCACCCCACTCTACAATATTTTACCCTCGCTGCCCCTCCACCCCACTCTATAATTTTCTACCCTACCCTTCCCCTCCACCCCACTCTACAATATTCTACCTCCCCTCTACCCCACTGTATAATATTCTACCCCCCACTCTATAATATTCTACCCTACCCCTCCACCCCACTCTATAATATTCTACCCCCCACTCTATAATATTTTACCCTCACGCTGCCCCTCCACCCCACTCTATAATATTCTACCCTACAGCCCCCTCCACCCCACTCTATAATATTCTACCCTACAGCCCTCCACCCCACTCTATAATATTCTACCCTACCCCCACCCTTCACCCCACTCTATAATATTCTACCCTACAGCCCTCCACCCCACTCTATAATATTCTACCCTACAGCCCTCCACCCCACTCTATAATATTCTACCCTACAGCCCCTCCACCCCACTCTATAATATTCTACCCTACCCCTCCACCCCACTCTATAATATTCTACCCTACAGCCCCCTCCACCCCACTCTATAATATTCTACCCTACAGCCCCCTCCACCCCACTCTATAATATTCTACCCTACAGCCCCTCCACCCCACTCTATAATATTCTACCCTACCCCTCCACCCCACTCTATATTCTACCCTACAGCCCCTCCACCCCACTCTATAATATTCTACCCTACCCCACTCTATAATATTCTACCCTACCCCTCCACCCCACTCTACAATATTTTACCCTCGCTGCCCCTCCACCCCACTCTATAATTTTCTACCCTACCTTCCCTCCACCCCACTCTACAATATTCTACCCTCCCCCACCCCACTCTATAATATTCTAACCCCCCACTCTATAATATTTTACCCACGCTGCCCCTCCACCCCACTCTATAATTTTCTACCCCACTCACACCCAATCCATTCTACTTTACCCTACCCCAAAATACCCCACTCCACCCTACCCTACTCCTCTCTACCCTACCTCAGTCTACCCTGCCGCATTCCTCTCTGCCCTATTATATCCTACCCCAATCTATCCCACTTCACCCTACTCTACTGTACCATACACCATTCCACCCACTCTAACCAACTTTACCCTATTCTAATCAACACCACCCTACCCCAATCCACACTACCCTACTCTACTTTCACAATCTACACCACCCTACCCCAATCCACACTACCCTACTCTACTTTCACAATCTACACCACCCTACCCCAATCCACACTACCCTACTCTACTTTCACAATCTACACCACCCTACCCCAATCCACACCACCCTACTCTACTTTATCACAATCTACACCACCTACCCCAATCCACACCACCCTACTCTACTTTATCACAATCTACACCACCCTACTCTACCGTAATCTACCCTACCCCATGCCAGCCTACACTACCTTAACCAAATCTACCCAACTCTAGCCCTCTCCACCCTATCCTACTCAATTTTACCCTACCTCAATTTGCCCCAACCTGTACCCCACTCTACCGTGCCCAATCTAGCCTTATTTATCTCCTCCATTCTCCTCCACTCCACCGTATTGTACCCCAGATGATTACACACACACACTCTCTCTCTCTCTCTCTCTCTCTCTCTCTCTCTCTCTCTCTCTACCTCTCTACCTCTCTCTACCTCTCTACCTCTCTACCTCTCTCTCTACCTCTCTACCTCTACTGGCCCCTGGACAGTTCTGTCTCTTTAAGGAAGCTCCACCGCCGTCTTGCGGACAAACTTTTTATACAAAACTGACATCCACTTCGGAAGAAGGCTCGATTGTATACGAGCGCGTGTGTGTATATTTATTTTTGGTTTTTTGTCTCCATTTCATTCGGCGATTAAAAGGCACCGGAGTGAACCCGAAGCGAGGCCGCGGCTCTGTGTGAACCGAAACCCCGCGTCCCAGCGCCCTCCAGTCCGCACGGATGTGACCACGGCGGTGCTGATCGGGGGAAGATTTCATTATATCGGATGGCCGGGATTTGACAATCTGACACTTCACAGAGTGTGTGCGGGCGTTTGTTTGTTTTTTTTTTTTTCGGATGACAGCGGATCGATCGGACACCAGGGTCGGATCGAAGTCGGGGATTGGAGCGCGGTAGTGAGTCGGGACTTCGGGCTTTGGGGTAATTAATAGGCGGAACACGGCGGAGCTCCGGAGACGCAGCCCGGACCACTTGTTGAAGAAATTTCGGGGAAACAAAAGTTCATCCTCGGCAGTTCAGGAGACGGAAAAACACATTTTGAATGTTTTTTGTTATTTTTTTCCCAGTTTAGTGTTGATTTATTTCGCTAAAAACTTGCGTAAGAACTTCACGCAGGAAGGAGCGGAGCTGCGGTAGTTCTGACCGAGTTCCAAGCGCTGCCTGCCTGCTAGCTCTGTCCGCGGATCCGCGGCGCTTCACGGTGCGATTGGATGGTGAAAACCCCCCCGTGAAACAGAACAATAATTTCAAAACCAATTAAAATATATAAATTTATAAATCTTCGAAACACACCTCAATCCGGTGTTACACAATAATCCATTTAAAATAATTGTACCTATCTGACTAGCTTAAGCAAGTTCCTGCTACTCAAAGCTAATTTTCCGAAAGTTGCCCACAAATTACTTCGCCATAATCAATATTTAGTACCAAATCATAATCTTAACCTTTATATTTATATATAAAATCTCCAAAAGAAACCCCAAATGAATTAAAAAATGGCTCGGATACGACTTAGCTAGCAAACTAGCCAGCGCGGCTAAACCGGCTAGCTAATCAGCGCAGTTTGGGGGAAAAAGTTATATACTTTTAATTATTCGTTTTATATTAACATCAATATATAAATAGTAATTATTTTTCACGTCAATACGCCATTAACACGTTGATTAGCTTAACTCTGTCTCTTATTTTTAATTTAGTTTTAACACTTTTTTCTCCCTGGACCGACTTTTTGACAGCTGACGACGTCTCACTATTTTGATTATCATTTTATTTTTCCTTCACAAAAAAATGATTCGCATTTTACAGCTTCTACAGGATTGCGAGCTGGAAAATAGCTGAACATTGGACATTTGTTTTCCTTTATTTGGTTGTGGTTTTCTTTCTTTTCTTCCTTTTTTTTTCTTTGCTCAAAAACTCTTGCGGCCTACATCATGTCCGGATCCCCGGGCTCGAGTAGCTCCTCCAACCCGAGGAAGTTCAGCGAGAAGATCGCGCTGCATAACCAGAAACAAGCGGAGGAAACGCGGGCCTTCGAGCAGCTCATGACGGATCTCACAGTCTCAAGGGTAAATAGAGTAGGAGCAATCTGGTGTATTTTGGTGTTAAGTTTTTTTTTTAATGGGTCCTGCAGGGGTTCTGGTTCTGATTCGAGTCGGTGCCACCAGGGAGACTGTTTACCGTAATGACACATTTCAGAGACAATTTCTGCTCACTGATTACAGTATAAAAGTGCACCATGAATATTTACACTGATTAGGACGCAACTCTATGCACTTTTCTATGCATCATGCGTCTGAACACTGGTTAGATATAACTGTGCATTCATCTAAATTCTGATCAAGACCCGACTGTGAATGCATGCTTCACCATCCACATGCACAGTGCATGGTGAGGCATGTATGATTCACCATGCACTACGCATCTTGATGCATGATTCTCCATGCATCTAAACACTACACCATCTGGGCTTTTCATCATGCATCTGAACACTGGTTACAGCATCACTGTGCATGCATTCCTCACCAAATGCATCATGCATTTAAACACTTGCATTATGCATCACCATACAAGTAAACACTAATTGTGTATGCACTTCTCACCATGCATTATACATCTGATTAGGACATAACTGTGGATGCACGCTCCTCACCATACACCATGCATCATCCGTCGAAACACCGATTTAAGAGTTGCATGATGCATCTCCATGCATCTAAACACTGATTATAACATAACTATGTAGTCACTCACCATGCATCATCATGCATATGAACATTGATTACAGCATAACTGTGGATGCATCACTGTGCATCTGAACACTGATTAGGCATTATTGTGCATGCATCTCTCACTATACATCATGCATTATGCCTCTAAACACTAAGTGTCGCATTATGCGTCTCCGTTCAACCTAACGCTGATTAGGACAGAACCGTGCGCAAGTCTCACCATGCATCACCATGCACCCAAACACTGATTAATGCATGCACTGTGCATCATGCATCCAAAATTTTATTTAGACATAATTGTGCATGCATTTAAATACTGATTAACTGATAACCGTGGATGCACTTCTCACAATAAACAATGCATCATTCCTCTAAACATTGATTTAAGTGCTGCGTTATGCATCTATATTCAACTAAACACCGATTATAGCACAACTGTATATGCACCCCTCAGCAAACACCATGCACATAAACACTGATTGCAGCATAACTGTGCATGCACTTCTCACCATGCATCATGTTCATGGATGTGAAACGTGCACTTAGTCGCTAAAAGGAAGGAAATTATCTGCATTATAGCTGCGTTATTGCTTCAGCGGGGCGTCTGTTATCCTCCTCGGACTCCACTCTCGGACGCTATGAACATTACCCCAGATTCGCTTCGGGTCTTGTATAATGTCACAATTAAACTCTCATTCTTCTTCGTGCTTTTTTTTTTCTATTCGGAGAGTGAGTAGGATCACCGAGACGTTCTCTCCACAACAAGCACTTCAACTCACCATGCACACTTTAAACCTGACTTCCATTTAATGTCTGCTCTTCCTGAACGACTTCCCGTCCTTAGTGTTACACCAAAGGGAGTGCACGTCTCAGAGACGGCTGCTGTAACCAGGCAATCGGGGGCGTCACGTCGCTCTTATTGTGCCGTCAATGAAACCTTGTGGTGTGATGATGTAATGCGAATGGCAAGTTATTGATTTTTGCCCTTTTTTTTTTTTACTATCACATTCTGTTTCTGCCACATTGTGGTCCAGGAAGCTGCACCTGACGTTCTTTAGCTCATCTAAAAAACGATCCTCCTTAGTAACGGTCTTTTCCGAATAAACCTTGACAGCTGATGGAGCAGCAACAATCATTAAACGAATAAAAGGTTTCATTCTACTTTTAAATAAAAGCAAAACTTTCATTTCGTTCGCATGCAATCCCTATGCACACTTTACGGACAAAAGTATTAGGAAACCTGATTGTTCCAGCCATATGTCTTTCTTCACCAAGCTGTTCCCAAAATGTACACAATCGTATAGGGAGACCCAGACCCGTTCCAGCATGACGGTGCCGCTGTGCACAAAACCAGCTCCATGAAGATCTGCTTTACATAGGTTGGAATGGGAGATCTTCTGCTGTAGAGCTTCAACCCTATTTGGAACTGGACGTGCCAATCTTGGTGGTCAGGTGTCCACAAACTTTTGGACATAGTGTAATTTTTTAAAAATTACTTTGTTATATAAATGTTTCAATCGCTACATTATCAAATCCCACAGATCTTTTAAAGTCCTCCAGGCCACAACCTTCCTTTTCGTCGTTTCACACTTACGATGTAAGAGCGCAGGAGAAGGAGACGTGCAAGACTCCAGAGATTCTCTCTTTTTATAAAGCGTCCCTTTCTTTGCTGGATACTATTTTATCTCACTCGATTGGGTGCTTGAGGCGTTTAGGTGGGAGAATGAATGGCTTTGTGCTGCATGTACATCGAGATACTCAACATTGTAGCGAACAATTTTTCTGCATGACAGGAATTTTTAATAAAAATATTCTCCGTGGGTTGGCGATGTACTGAAACTTGTCTCGAGAGGAGACGGCGTGATTGACGGGTAATGATTGTTGGTTATGAAGGCAAGATGACAGAATGGAGTTTGAGCGAACGTCTCGATTGATGTATTTCTGTCTTTTTGTTCTTTTGCTTTGCACGACATGTTTGTTTCCAGTTCGATCAATGAAAAAAATCTTTTCATAGAATCAGCGAGTTTTGTTGGGTTTTCAAACCAACATCTTTGGGTTCTTCTTCTTCAGAGATTTGTCCACAAGAGTGTGAGTGAATTTGGGTACTGATGAAGGTGAGGTGAGGAGGCCTGAGGTGCAGTCAGCATTTACATTTATTGTTCAGTAGGGTTAAAGCTCTATGGCAGAAGATCTTTCACTCCAACCCATGTAAAGCAGATCTTCCTGGAGTTTGCTTTGTGCATTGTAATGCTGGAGCAAGTGACAAGTTTGTGTTCTCGCATTCAGAGATACTATACAATTCAACAGTTTGAAGAAGAACCACATATGGATGGAAAAATCAGGTGTCCTAATACTTTTGGTCATATAGTGTATATTAATTAGGGGAGAAACAGAAACCACCTTCCTTCCAGCCAATCGGAATCAAGTATCCAGATCTTGGTATACGTTCAGATATCAACATACAGGAGCTAGAAGTTTCCTCCAGATCTGGTGTATGTGAGCATGATATCAAGTCAAGTCAAGTCAAGTTTATTTGTATAGCGCTTTTCACAACAGACATTGTCTCAAAGCAGCTTTACACAAATCAACAGTGATGGTGAATGGTGTGCATTTGTCCCTGATGAGCAAGCCGTGGCGACTGTGGCAAGGAAAAACTCCCTTAGATGTTATGAGGAAGAAACCTTGAGAGGAACCAGACTCAAAAGGGGAACCCATCCTCATCTGGGTGACATCAAGAGTTTGATCATAAATCTTTCAACAATACAGAACACTGGAGAGTGAGAACTAACATGATTACTGGAGTATAAGATTATAAGTAATGTTCTTTCTGCAGTCTTAAACAGTCTATATGGTTAGTAGCTCCGAGTTTTATAAGCTCAGCATTTGTGATCACCACAGATCCAGCATCAGCTTCTCCATGCCAGAGCCTTTAAACACTCCAGGAGGTCCAATGTCAAAACTCCACACATGTAGCGGGATCCAAATGGCACTGGTACGTCTCTAGATGGTTCAGGATGTTTGTGAGTTCGGCATCTACTTCTTTAAAGGTCCGTAATCATCACGAGGTGGGAGGTGACTGGAGCTGGAGCAACCTCAGGATGCCTCGGGATGGGGAGAAAGAGAAGCAGTGGAGAGGAATTAGCGTAGCTGCTGTTCATGATATTAACAGCACAAGTTGATAATGTGCATGTGATCAGATGTTCTGGAGCACAAGGTTATGATGTGATGTGTGTTATGTGTAGGCTTTGCTAAAAGATCGTTTTAATCTACACTTAAATTGGGTGAGTGTGTCTGAGCCCCGAACACCGTCAGGAAGACTATTCCAGAGTTTAGGAGCTAAATGTGAAAATGCTCTACCACCTTTAGTGGACTTTGCTATTCTAGGAACTACTAGAAGCCCAGAGTTTTGAGATCTCAGGGGCGTGGCGGATTGTAGCGTGATAAAAGACTGGATAGATACACGGAGCCAAACCATTTAGTGCTTTATAAGTGAGAAGTAATAGTTTGTAGTCTATTCGAAACTTAACAGGAAGCCAATGTAGGGACGATAAGATCGGGGTTATGTGATCATATTTTTTTGACCTTGTAAGAACTCTGGCTGCTGCATTCTGGACTAACTGAAGCTTGTTTATTAATGATGCAGGACATCCACCTAGTAACGCATTACAGTAGTCTATTCTGGAGGTCATAAACGCATGGACGAGCTTCTCTGCATCGGATATAGACAACATATTTCTTAGCTTAGAAATATTTCTAAGGTGAAAGAAGGCTGTTTTGTAACCTGATTGATGTGATTTTTGAAAGACAAGTCGCTGTCTAAAATAACACCCAGGTCTTTTACCGTTGAACTAGTGGTTACAGAACATCCGTCTAAATGCAGGTTGAGATGCTGGAGCGTCTGTATACCAGTTTTTGGGCGATGAGCAAAATCTCAGTCTTATCAGAATTTAAAAGTAGAAAGTTATGGGTCATCCAATCTCTTAGTTCCTTAACACACTCAGTCATCCGGGTTAATTGAGCTGTATCGCCTGGTTTAGATGAAATATATAGCTGAGTATCATCAGCATAACAATGGAAGCTAATTCCATGCCTTCTAATAATATTTCCTAACGGAAGCATGTATATTGTGAAGAGCAGGGGTCCTAGAACTGAACCTTGCGGCACGCCATAATTTACTTGCATTAGCCTGGATAGCTCTCCATTCAAATCTACGAAATGGTAACGATCGGACAGGTAGGATTTAAACCAGCTTAATGCCTGTCCCTGAATGCCGATGTAATTTTGTAAGCGATCTAGGAGGAGATCATGGTCTATAGTGTCGAATGCAGCACTAAGATCTAGTAAAACCAACAGCGAGATGAAGCCTTGGTCTGAAGCTAAAAACAGGTCATTAGTTATTTTAACTAGAGCAGTTTCTGTGCTATGATGGGGCCTAAAACCTGACTGAAATTCTTCAAAGATATCAGCCTTTTCATACACACTCAAGAACAGGAAATCCATTTGGGTTGAAGAAAACGCAGGTGATTTTTCACTGGTGGGAACCTGCTGAAGCCACAAAACACGTCTCTCAGTCCAGGGGACTATTCAAGACTTGAGAGCACAACAGTAGAATCAGAGATGCCCCTTTGCTTCAGCTACACCACAAATAAGCATATCTTCAGCCAGTGCTTATTTTTGCTGGTGTTGTAGACATTGCAGTGGAGGTGAAGAACGGCCTCAGGTGAAGGAGCATTAAAGCTCCACTCCTAGCAGTGGATTATCACCTTAGACCAGGGGTTTCCAGTCTTTTCCACAAAGAGTCGGTGAGGGTGCAGGTTTTTATTCCAACCAACCAAAGGTCACACCTGATAATCCATTAAAAATGAAGATCTAAACAGGTGGAATCTGACGTGGGCTGGTCGGGAAATGAAAACCCCCACCCACACAAGCTCATTGTGGGAATGATTGGAGACCACCGTTTTAGACCAAGGCCACTCCATTACATTGATGTTTGGGACGGGATGGTAAAAAAAAAAAAAACAAACTTGCGAATCTTGCGCTTTGGTGTCCACAAACATTTGACAATATCATGAAGCTATGCAAACCGTACACATTCTTGGCTTGTCTGCACCACACCTTGCAAACGACCGTTTTCTGGACAATGTCTGAACCCAAACCACATCCGAATGATGGAAGTCCCTCCTTTTTATATTTATTTTTTTATCTTATTTAAATACCCCGCCCCGCCCCATAATGGTGTCCCAATACTTTTGATCCCATCAGTTTAAAAAACAAAAAAAAATTAAGCCTATGTCCATATAACTACTTCTTATTCTCATTGAAATGCGGCACTTCAGAATGTTTTTGTTTGTTAGTTTCCGTGTTGTAGTTGTTTATTATCTTTCACGAGACCCAATATAATTCGTTATACTGCGACTACAAATGAGACCACAGCCAATCAGCTTTCTGTTATCGGAGCGATGTTTGGCTTGAAGAAAACGAATTTATGGTTCGGTTAATGACAACAAGGTGTTTGTGTGTTTTTGATGTTGTGAAAAATGTCTTAAATTTAATTCCTAATGTTTTTAAAAAAGGTCTTAAATTTGACTGCAGAAACCATGTTTTTTGTTTGTCTTTTTTTTTTTTTTACAATTTAAACTCGTTATCTAAAATCGTGTGCATTGACTGTTTTGCCACAAACAAAGTTTATAATTGTGCAAAAAACAAACGAAAAAACCTGTAAAGCCACCGACAGTAAAGCCTGACTTTTGTTCTTCTGTAGGTGCAGTTCCAAAAGCTCCAGCAGCTCCGTTTGTCTCAGAGCCGTGCCCAGTACTACGGTGGTTCCCTGCCCAACGTCAACCAGATCGGCAACACCAGCGTCGATTTTCAGGTAAACGGCCTGCGCTGCTCTACTTCACCGAGTCAAAAGAAGTCAAACAAGATGTTGAGGAAAAGCTTCAATAGTACCTTAGTAAATGCAAATCTCTGTCATGTAAAGAAGCAAAGAATGAACTCCCCCCTCGTTCACTCCAATCTCAGTCGGGTTCCTCGATCCGGAGCCGGACTATCTGGGTTATAAACCCGATCTGGCGCCGTGCTCCAAGAGCCAAACAACCGTATTTGTTTAGGTTCCCTCAGGAGAGTAAGTGTTGTGTAGCTTCGAGTGAAAGTGCTCTTGTTGCACAGAATAAAGCTTCTTTTCACGAACTGGTCATCAGAAACCGAATCCAGTTTAGGTAAACCTGTGCTTTGCAAAAGAACCTGGCTGGAAAAATGGTTGCACATCTCCATCTCTTTTTTTGGGAGAAATCTATTGATGGATAGATCTTCCATCTGAAAGCCTTCACCTGTCCATGCTTCTGCACCCTGATACATTCCACTCTGCTCCACAATACCAGTGTAAACGCATCAACCCGAGTTCGTCCTCCAAGGAGCATAAGTATTGGGACACCCAACTTTCCCAGCCGTGTACGGTTCTTCAAACACTCGATCGTATCGTAGACACTTTCCCCTTCACTTGAAATACAAACCTGTTCCAGCATGACAATGCACCTGTACACAAAGCCAGCTCCATGAAGGTCTAATGACTGACTGCACCTGCACCAGGCCTCCTCACTTCACCTACCCGATTTTACTAACACACTTGTATATGAATGAGCGCAAAATCTCCATGCAATCTTGTAGCACATCTTCTCAGAAGCTTAAAAAGCCGGAGGTTGGAACTTGCAATCAAGCAGTTTTATATATATATATATATATATAATATGCACGCATGCACGCACAGGGGAATAGTCAGGTGCCCCAATACTTTTGCCTTTCCAGGGTAATTTATGTGCATTGACTAGGATTAGTGTGTCGTGGCGTTTGTCAAAACGCCACGACACACTAATCCTAGTCAATGCACATAAATTGACAAACACACTTTTTGCAGCTGTGTGTTTTGTGTGTGTGTGTGTGTGTGTGTGATGATGATGATGATGAACACTACAGGCTTTCAGTATTCTGTTTATCATGGACACCTCAGACTTTAGGTATGACACTGAGTCGTCTGATCTGGACGATCTCTCTGATGACACAGCTGTAACAGGGTGGAGAAGCTGAGCTGGAGGATGAGCACAAGCCTTAATGAAGTGTGCAGTGCATATCAGGACGTTCACACTCCTCCAGGCTCTTACAGGGAGGTGGATCATCAGGGCTGCCTTTACTTTACAGTTTAACGAGGAGGCTCAGGCTCTTCTCTGGAGAACTCTATAGAGGCAGAAGTGAAGGACTGGCTGGCTTTATTCACTCCTCAGTAGTAAAGAGTGTGCAATAACTCGTATATCTGTATCCTTGTAGTCTGACTTTCACCATCTGTTTCACCGTTTTCAGAATAACAACAGTATAATATCTATTTTTTTATTTTTAGGGCAACTTTCCCTCCGCTCTGGACTCTGTGAGAGGCACCAGGCACCACGGTCTGGTCGAGAGAGCGGTCCAAAGAGACCGCAACCGTATCAACTCGCCACATCGCAGACCGATCGACAAACACGGCCGGCAAATATCCTTTACATGCCTTTTCCAGACCGCTGCCTCACTATGCTCGACTGCAGCATAGGGGGCATCACGGGGTATTTCTTTGATGTGAAAGGTAGTATCGTAGATTTTCAGATTTGTAGGCATGAACACGGATATTTTTGTGTGTGTGTGTGAGAGAGAAAGCGAATGGTGATATGCATGAGTGCTTATTGACCTTTGTTCATGTGGGCAGCTGTTTTTAACGCTGTAGGGTCTGTTGCTGGTCCTGACTGTGTCTCGCTGTTCAGACGTGTGTTGGTGTGGGTGAGTCGTGTAGCTGAGGTAATTTTTGCGTTTTATCTCAACTATTTATGGCGAATTCGCCATTATTCCGGTCGCATTATACACATTTTTCTGGTATTGTGTAGGGGCGGTTAAAGTTCACGCTTACTCGTAAAATATGAGAACATAAACCCCTCGCCTATGAGTTTGATTCATTTCAAGACTAATGACTTAAATTCAGTAAAATGAAAAGGAAAAAAAAAGACTGAATTAATGTCATTTTTAACAGTGTATAGTTTGTGCTGAGAAGCGCCAACACTTTCAGTAGAAACGTTCCTCGTAACCATGGCAACAAATGTTATTCACAAATTCGAGACTACCGTAAAGCGGGAATGAACTGCCCTGAACCAGGAAGCTGCAACTACAGGAACTGAATCTCATCTAAATACGTAGATAATAAAGATAATAATAATAATAATAACAAAAGTTTTAATTGATTTGTTTACACTATATAATTTAAAATTTTTAACATTTGTTTTTGTGATTTTTGCACTTTTTAAAAATGTTTTAATTGTTTTTAGGTTAATTTTTTAATGGGTTAAATATTTTCCGTCCACAGAGACTGATAGACAAATGTAATTTTCTCATTATTATAAACCAAAACCACTGCAATGCTGAAAATTAGATTGAAAGATGGATGGACGAATAGGTGGATGGATGGATGGATGGATAGGTAGATGGATGGGTAGATGGATGGGTAGGTAGGTAGATGGATGGATGGGTAGGTAGGTAGATGGATGGATGGATAGGTAGATGGATGGGTAGATGGATGGATGGATAGGTAGATGGATGGGTAGATGGATGGGTAGGTAGGTAGATGGATGGATGGATGGGTAGGTGGATGGATGGATGGATGGATGGATAGGTAGGTAGATGGATGGATAGGTAGGTGGATGGATGGATGGATAGGTAGGTGGATGGATGGATAGCTAGGTAGATGAATGGATAGGTAGGTGGATGGATGGATGGATGGATGGATAGGTAGATGGATGGATGGATGGATGGATGGGTAGATGGATGGATGGATAGGTAGATGGATGGATGGATGGGTAGGTAGGTAGATGGATGGATGAATGGATGGATAGGTAGGTAGATGGATGGATAGATGGATAGGTGGATGGATGGATGATGGATGGATGGATGGATGGATGGATGGGTAGGTAGATGGATGGATAGGTAGGTGGATGGATGGATGGATAGGTAGGTGGATGGATGGATAGCTAGGTAGATGAATGGATAGGTAGGTGGATGAATGGATAAATGGATGGATAGGTAGATGGATGGATGGATGGATGGATGGATGGATGGGTAGGTAGATGGATGGATAGGTAGGTAGATGGATGGATGGATAGGTAGGTAGGTAGATGGATGGATAAATGGATGGATAGGTAGGTAGATGGATGGATAGATGGATAGGTAGGTAGATGGATGGACGGATGGATGGATAGGTAGATGGATGGATGGATGGATGGATGGATGGATGGATGGATAGGTAGATGAATGGATGGATGGATAGGTAGGTAGATGGATGGATGGATAGGTAGGTAGATGGATGGACGGATGGATGGATAGGTAGGTAGATGGATTGGTAGATAGATGGATGGATAGGTAGATTGATTAGTAGGTAGAGGAATGGATAGATAGATGACCTCAGCTGCGCGATGTATAATTGAGATGATTGTAACTTGCTGTGGATGAGGGTTTCTGCATTTAGATATTTGGGTTTGAGATCAATTGTTGGGTGATTAATCAGAATTTCAGATTTTATTTCCTGATATTTACATCCATATGTTAAAATGATGTCGTCAGCTGCTGTTGGTTTTCATCACCAACCTGCTCGATGTCCAGAGGGTCATACGAAAGGTGCCGTGTGCGGAAATTCTGATCAACACACATCTTTGGATCTCAAACCTAAACAACTTATATAGCAAAAAGCAGAATTATTGGCCCCTGCGGTATGAATGTGAATGCAACCATGCTATGGCTAAATAACCCCAAAATACACCAAAGCACCAAAATAATGTCAAGTAATGAGGTTAAAAAAAATAGTTTTAAAGCTCAAACATTTTAAAATATCGTCTTATTTAGATGATGTTTAGAAGTCAACTGTCCTTAAAAAAAAAGTGTACATTTAATAAAAACAGTAAAAATGTTGACTATACAACTTATTGGGGTCGCTTCTAGGCATTTTTTTTACTTTTTGCAGAAGTAAATGTTCTGCTCCTTGATGGAGCTCAACATCTCGGCTCTTTTGGGAAAAATGACATTCTAAAATTCTGTCTGAGAGAAAAGGATTCGGATTTCGAGTGAATTTGCCGATGCCATTTACAGCATCGACTCATGTTTTTCCCAGAAATGATTTGAAATCTATCTGCCAAGTCGAAGCTGCATTTTGCTCCACCCTCCCTTCATAACAAGCACGAGGCAGACCTGTGAAAGTGCTGCATTGGGAACCTTGAACCAGAACCATTTATTTTTGGGCAAAGGGGAAATTTTGTGCGGTCAGGTTTTAGTGGCGATTCTTGGGGGGGCGAGTAGCCGGACACAGTGGTCTTCTTACTCGCAGTGTAGATGGTCATGTTCTCAGAGCAGAAACGATGACTCTGCTTTTTCAGGCTTCAGCAGATGTGAAACAGAACGTGCCAGACTCTGCTCTGTTTCTCCTTCCATCTCTGCCTCTCTCAGACAGGAGGATTTGGCACATACGGTCATGACTTCATGAGCTTTCAGAGTTTACTTTAATCCTTCATGTGTTTTTTTTTTTTTTTTGTTGTTGTTTTTTTTTTTTTTGGGGGGGGGTTAAAGTTAAAAAGAAAGTTGTTAAAAAGAAATAAAACCTCATCTACATGATCTGTCTGTCTGTCTAGCTATCTGTTTGTGTCTGTCTGTCTCTCTGTCTATCCGTTTGTGTCTGTCTGTCTGTCTCTCTCTGTCTGTCTGTCTATCTGTCTGTCTATCTATCCGTCTGTCTGTCTGTGTCTTTGTCTGTCTGTCCGTCCGTCCGTCCGTCCGCCTGCCTCTCCGTCTGTCTGTCTGTCTAATAGATATCTATCTGTGTCTGTCTGTCCGTCTGTCTGCCTCTGTCTGTCTGCCTCTGTCTGTCTGTCTAATAGTAGACTAAACGTTTATTTAGAAATGTACCTTGACAAAAGTACGCAGAGAGTTCTCCATATGGAACAGTGTACTTGTCGCCTCCCCCGGACAACAGCTGGAGAAGGTGAATGCCATGTGACCTGTCTCTTAATGACACACACACACAAACGCACAAAAAAAAAAAAACCCACCCAAAAGCCGTCAGACGCAGAGGGTGTGGTATAGAATGTCATGCAGGCGGGTGGAATGCGAGTGTTTTCTTGCGACGTCGTCTCTAATAACACGTACGCACGAGCGAACGAGGTTTTCACTTCATTTCGCCCGAAGGGAAACCCGCTGACTGTTTCTATTTTGGGAATATGAAACAATGGCACAATTTATTTGGGCACCGAGTTCCGCCCCACTTGAGACGCCGCGACACGGCCGAGCACCGCACTCGCTGTATTTCTTTCTACCGAAATTTCAGTAGAATAAACCCAAACATGTCTGCCTCGCACATCGTTTCCAGGGGAGAAAAAACTGCTAATGTATAGCAGCGAGTAAAATGTCGTGACTTGTCAAAAACAACCTGAACGCAACTCCTCCCTCTTTGTACAGACATGTTTTGCATGTCGGTCTGGTCTCCAGCCAGGACGGCTTTCTTTCTCAGTCGCTGTTCCACCGTGAACCTGCGTGACACACTGTACTCCACGGTGTAAAGCAGAACCAGTCCACGCCCTTTCTCACTATTTACACCTGAGTGCAGCTTCAGTCCCGACCTTCTGTTCCACCAGAGCTGTAGCGGCCATATGCTATGCTACAGCTACGAGCTTACAGAAAAAATAGAGATCCAGGAGTTTTTTTTTTTTTTTTTTTCCTTCCCTTTAACGCCATTATTTATGTGGACAAAAGTATGGGGACACCTGACTTTTCCAGCCGTATGTGGTTCCTCCTTAAACTGTTCCCACAAACTTGGAGCCACACAATTGGATGCGGTGGCATGAACTTTTCCCTTCACTTAAAAACTCAAACCTGTTCCCTTGGAGTGGAAGATCTGCTATATAACTCCAACCCTACTGAGCAACAAATGTAAAGGCTGATTGCACCCTCGGGCCTCCTCACCTTCTCACCTACATCTCCACAAAATCTAGCAGAACATCTTCCCAGAAGAGTGGAGCTCATTACAAGAGCAAACGGAGAATTAACGTGGGATGGGATCTTCAAAAAGAAAAAAAAAGCACATACACTATTTTGTCAAATGTTTGCGGACACCTGGTGATAAGGATGGTGTGTGCTTTTTGATCAAAGCATTCCACATTTAGTCCCAACTTTCTCTTATAATTTGCTTCACTCTTCTGGGAAGATGTTCTGCTAGATTATGTGGAGATGGAGGTGAGAAGGTGAGGAGGCCCGAGGGTGCAATCAGCCTTCACATTTATTCCAAAGGTGTTTAGTATGTTTGAGATCAGAGCACTATAGCAGAAGATCTAGTGTGTGAATCTTATAGTCAGGTGTCCAAAAACTCCATATCGTGTTTAATGCTGTGGATTCATCAGTCATCTCGGACTCCATGTGACGAGGCAGACCGAGACGGGGTTTCCAGCCGTGTTTGAGATTTCCTCTCAGGCAGAAAACTACCGAACATGAAATCATTGGCCAACTTGGCGCTTGCGATCACACGATCTTCTGTACGGTCGTGCGTCAAAGGAGGCACGCGGCGTTTTTGGGATATATTGTACACAAACGATATTTCCTCCAAACCCCACATCCGTTTTTTTGAAGGTATTTTCTGTTAAAAATAAATAAATAAAAATGATTTGATGGCGATTTCATTTTATATCGTTTCAGATGTAATTTTGATGTTTATGATGATGTTTTTTCCACGAGCTCCTGGGGAAGTTTCAGCACTAACTAAACCTCACTTGCTGATCTAACCATGTCTTTCTTCTTCAAGGATCAGTGTGTAGCTACTCCTCCTGTGTGTGTGTGTGTGTGTGTGTGTGTGTGTGTGTGTGTGTGTGTGTGTGTGTGTGTGTGTGTGTGTGTGTGCGCTCCCCCAGAGCGACCAGCACTAACTAAATCTGCCAGATCTGCCCTCCGCCAAGCTTTCGCCGTCTGCTGCCTCCCGTAACAGATTGCGCTCTCGCTATGTTCGAAGTTTACTTCCTTTCTGCCCAGGACCTTCAGGATTGGACCAGAACTAGCACGGCGCTGTGTGTGTGTTTTGAGAAAACGCTCGGGTTTATGTCTGAACAATAGCAAGACTGTCAGAATGTTGTTTGTTCTTCTGACGAATCTGATCGCAGCGTCGTCTTTTATACAAACAATCAAATCGAAGTTGTAAATAATCTATATCAGTTTGCATGCGTCAGCTCAAACAAGATGTTTCTATTTATGTTTGTTTATGATGCAGTTTATATACATTTCCCCAAATTTCTTCTCAAATTCCTGGTAAGTTTCCAAATGTTTTGGAAGATTTCCCCAATTCCGTAGATGCAGTTCCCATGGAAACTTTACAGAAATCTACCAGAAATTTTCCGACCCTTTGCAACCACCGATACAAATATCGAATGAAGGTGATTTGGGGATTTCCCTTCTCTCTGGGATGACTGTATTAATTGGGACGTATTTAACGTGGCAGGAGGAAAGACGCTATGCTGAGAAAGTTTATGAAGACATGGTTGTTTAGAGGCTCGAGGTAACTGGTTTATATTTCACTGCGAGCTCTGACTGTTTCGCAGCAGGTTATGGAAAAGGCCAAAAGGGAAGCAAAAAGTTCAGCGATTATTTATTTTGATCTGCATTATACTTAATGGATTGGATGTTGCTGCAACTTGCCAGAGTTTTATGAGCTGTGGTTAAGTTCTATGTTAACAGTAGTAGTGGTGTAGTGTTAGGAAGTAAATGTAGCTTTTTCACGTATCTGTAATTTACTAAAGTATTTCCATTTGGGGAGACTTTTACTGTAACTTCACTACATTTGGAAATCAAATATTTACATTTTTACTCGACTGCATTTTGCGAAATCGGTCGTGCCTTTTTATTTACGAGGATAAAAACGTAACCGGTCAAACACACAGCGATCCACCAATCAGGGTCGAGCGCTCGCTCTGTTTTAAACTTGTCTTGATTGGCGCTCAGTGGTATCTACTGATCACCAACATACAGTTTAGCGTCGGTTCAACAGAATATTGAGAGAGGAAGAAACTCCCGATTCGAACTTGCCACAACACACGTGACCTCATTTACACGATCTTTTTAAAGTTGCGATTTTGGGCTCGTGATCATTGTAATAGATACAAAAATGTAACAAATCGCAGTACTTTGGATGCTTAAGTGCATTTGAAGGCAACAACTTTTGTACTTTTGCTGAAGTGAATGATTAAAGGGACTTTTAATGGAGACATATTTAAGTGTATTCCTGCTTTCGCCCACCACTGTGGATGAGTGAGGAGATAATAGCTCTCTGAGGAGAGGATACATTTCCCACTGCGTACCAATAAGAGCGATGGTGGGTTATGAGTTTCATAGCCAGGATAGTGAAGACCAACATTTGGCCAGCAGAGGTGGAGAATTCTGTCCAGTTGGGAAAAAGATGCTAATGCTCAGCCTCTCGGGGGAAAAAAGAGAGCCGGACATGTTTACAACTTTTTCCACATCTGCGATGTATTACTTCAGGACATGTTAGAGGCAGGATGTACTCGTTTAACCCCATCAGTCCCGATCAGCAGTCTATACACGGACCAGGATCAAGCTGTTCCGGTCCATCCCACTAAACGTGGGTGGTTCTTTTGTTGGATGTTTGTACTCAGTGAATGTAGAGGGCTCTTAATTTTTCTTCTGAGATCTAAGCCTGGATTGCTGCGGCTTTTCAGTTTGGTACCGAACAGCGAGTAGGCCTCTGTGGAGCTCTCGATTAGCATTTGTTGACCCACTGCTATTTCTTATGGTTTTTTTTTTTTTTTTGCCAGAATGCTTTCGATAAACAGTCCACGATGCTTCCAAGTCCGGTTTAATGAGAACATTGATGTAGCATGAGTTTTAAAGCCTTTCAACGCAACAGAATCGCCCATGTCCAGTTTTCATTTGTAGGCAAGGATTGAACTTTCCTGAGGGAAACACATTTTCTATGAAGTGTGGCTTCTAAATGGTTTTGGCCGGGTTCGGAGGACTGGGCAGGGGCTATATGGTTTCTCAAAGGAATCCAGCTGGACCGGGTCATATCACAGGGCCGGGAATGCTCTCCAGGTCCCACGCTCCCTCCACCCTCTCACTGTTTTATTAGCCAGGCTTCTCGTGGGAGGGCACCCTCAAAACAGCAATCTAACTCAGAAATAATGTGTTGGAAGTGCGTTCCAATAGCAACATTCACTCATTCAACAATCTGTCTAGTGCCTTAGTGGCTCTGATGTTTTCTTGTAGCGATCAAGCATTTAGGTCTTAAACGACACTAAAAAAACAAATGTAAATAAATTGCTCTCTGGTGGGCCTTTTTGAAGCCATCAATCTTTTTTATTCCAAGTAATCATTGTCTGGTTATCCAATCGTTCATGGGTTTTTTCCTGCATCTATTTTGAGTGTGCTATCTTTACTTGAACATCCCATTCCATGCTTAGTTTCCATTTGCTGTTATAATAAGCTCCACTCATCTAAGATGATGCTCCACTAGATTTTTTAAAAGATTTGTGCTCATTCAGTAGGTGAGGTGAGAAGGCCTGGGGTGCAGTCAGAGTTCACATACAGGAGACATTTCAGGAGATCTTCCATATCTTCATGGAGCTGGCATTATGCAAAGGAGCATTGCCACGCTGGAATATATTTGAGTCTTCTAGTTCAAGTGAAAGCAAAATGTCATGCTACCACATCCAAGTATGTCCAAAACAAATGATTGCCTTCAACAGTTTGGTGAAGAACCACATATGGATGGAAGTCAGATGTACTTATTATACTTATGACTATATAATGTATCTGAAAAAAGATGGAAGATCTCCAAATGTCCCTTCTTGCAAGTACGGTCTTGATACAGTTCGGAGAGAATAAAATCCTGATCCTTTTGGAGGCGGGGTTAGCTTAGCAGTTCAAGCTTTGGACTTTGGATCCGAAGGTCACAAGTTAAAATCCCAGCACCACCAAGCTGAAACTCCTAGGCCCCTGAGCTAGGCCTTTTAACCTTATAGCTGCTCAGCTGTACTTTCTTTCGGCTTCTCCCGTTAGGGGTCGCCACAGCGGATCCTCCGCATGTTTCAGCTGTACAAATGAGATAAATGTAAGTCACTCTGGATAAGGGTTTTTGCCAAATGTCATAAATGTATAAGTCGTGCATAAATGTGGCCCTTAATCGTGCGGTATAGAATATTTCCACAGCTTGTCTTGTTTGACTGTATAGTAGAGGTTGACCGATGAATTAGCTTGGCGGATTATTTGGCAACGATAGTTAGATTGCTGGGATAGATTTCGGCTATTGGCAAAAATCCAAAACGATGGTTTTTCCTGGTTCCGGTCCACTGTCGTTACGAGAGCGGCCTCTAGGGGTGAAACTCTGACACCATTTGCTGTTTGCATTTATTATTTATGAATTATATAATTATATTTATTAATTAATATATTCGTATTTATTACATTTTATACAATTTTTATGATTCAGTGCTGTTTTTTGTTTGTTTGTTTTTTGTAATAATATTCAGTCTATTTTACATGGAGTGTTTTTTTTTTTTTTTTTTTTTTATCCAGTATCCATTTTAAAAACTCTCGGTTGTTCAATCAGCAAGTACGATCCAACCCGGCTTTCGGTATTGGTCGACCTTTAGTGAATACAGCTGTTGTTTGGCATCTGGCTTCATCATGGCTTCAGCATCTGGTGTAGAAACTCTGCATGCTCGATTTGCTGCAATGCAAACGGATTTTTCGTTTGGTCTTGTGTCAATGGGTGCGTTCGAGGTTCTGTTGTAGCTGTTTGTTCCGTCGGCTCGTGGTTTTAGATGAACGACAAACAGGATTAGATTTTTTTTTTTTTGTTTCATCCCGTTCAGTGTGGATATTGCAGCACTTTTGTTTGTTCTCTGCTCTGTTCCCAGACGTGGTCGTCCCTGTAGTATAATTGAAGCAGTAAATCAGCGAAGTGTACCTGGGAAGCGTTAACACCGGGGACCGAGCGTGGCTCTGTTTGTGTGTGTGCCCGCAGGCCCGTTGAGGCTCCTGCTGATTGCAGAGTGCCACAATAGTCTGCCACTCTATTTTATTTTATGTTTTATTTTTCCTCCTCTTCACAGCTTCTCTATCTCTTTCTTTCTCCGCCCCGTCTCGCTTTCCTGTTGCTTGTTTTGCCCTCTACTAACCCCCTGAGCCCCGAGCTCCATGCTCCTGTACATGTGGTGGTCAGTAACCCCCTGATTGTTTCCATTTCCAAAGGGAGCAGCAGCCATGGACCGAAGAGAAACGGCCCGGGTTTAGATTAATATCGCAGCTCAACAGGTGACCCTTGATCTTCGAACTCCCTCTTTCACCGATCAGCTCTTTTTGGATTTCTGTCTCATATATTTTTCCTCTTTTCTCTTCACACACGCCTCTTATTATGATGGTCATGTCTCCATGCACAAAGTTAAACCCAATCATTAATGATGCCCTTTTTTTTTTTTTCTTCCCTACCGCTTCAAATATTTATATATTTGTATCTTTCGAAGAGTAATAAATGAATGTCAGACACTTCTATACTAAACTAACCTGAAATTAGACCTGAACCTGAATTCTACGTTTCTACTAATCTCTTGTTTCTTTTAAATACACCGGACTTGAATCTTTCTGCTGCAAATGAAAGCATGAGCTTGAAAACGTAAGTGATGATAAATGCGTTTTTTTTTTTTGTTTTGTTTTGTTTTGTTTTTTTTCTCGAATCGAAAATTAGATTTGTGCCGATTGTTACACGAATTCTGCTTTTATTCACAGTTAATTGAATTGCAGCCACGGTATATTAGTCTTGAAAAATTGGTTTATCTGCAGCATTTGGTCTAAATTAGGAAATGAACTGCGATTCGAGTCCATTCTCGATGTTTCCACTCCTTTTTTTTTTTTCTTTTTTTTCTTCCAGTATTCCCTACGGTCAAAAGCAAAATGCCTCGCATTCACCGTTCATGTGTAATGATCAGTGTTCGAGCTCTGTATTCAGTGTTTGCTCGGTGAAGAGGGGCCAGAAAAGCACCGGAGCTTTCTGAAGAGCCCTTGATGTTGATCTCATGTGTAACTGTTTAAAGAACAGTGAGCAGAAGCCAGGGATAATTGTGTCTCCTACATGCACATGAGACTCACTCGAGATGTATTTTTATATGCTTTTAGACCTAACATGGTAATAACCAATGCCCTTTTTTATATATATCTTTTCTGCTCTTTTCCTCTTCCTCCTCCTCATCACAGAACCAACTCGGATTCGGCTCTGCATACGAGTGCGATGAACCCAAACCAGCAGGATCCATACAGCGGGAACCAACAGACAGGACGAGGACCACCTCAGCGCAACGGTGAGCACCTTCTCACTGTAAACCGAATCCATTGTGTTAATATACGTCTGTTCAAGCACTCAAAATAAACAAAAACATCGCGTGGGTGGCATTCAGGATGGGATGTGTGTGTGTGTGTGTGTGTGTGTGTGTGCGTGTGTGGGTGAATGGATGATGAGCAAACGAGGTGCTAGCATTTTGTACTGGTGCAATTAAGACCCATTATTGAATGTTCTGGAAGGTGTAGCAGTGCTCAGATCCTCTGCTCTGTATATATACACACTATATGGACAAAAGTTCGTAGTCACATGACTTATAAGATCCCATTGCTAACGATACACCAAATTCACGTTTTACGGCTCCTAAGTCACAGTTCAATTTCAGTGCAATTAGGAGGGAAAAATGCAAAACATAAAATTGCTGGAAATTTGTTTTATTTATTTATTTTTTTATTTATTTTTTTTTTTTTTTTTTTTTTTTTTTATTAACAGTTTAAAATGTTTATTATATTTTTTGTATGCCTGCTTGTTATAAAATATATAAAAATGAAGTAGAATAAATCAAATTAATGCAATACCCTCTTTTATTATTATATTGATTAAATTAGGAAATTAATTAAATTGGCACGAATTTAATTAAATATTAAATTCAATTAAATAAGTGGGAAAATTGCATTACATAGTTTACATTTGTTAGAACACATTTGGGTAATACAGATAAGTGTGTGTGTGTGTGTGTGTGTGTGTGTGTGTGTGTGTGTGTGTGTGTGTGTGTGTGTTTTTCTAAAGATATGATCTACTTAACAGTTCTATTTATTCCAGCATTTATTTCTTCATTCTTTCCATCCTTCATTCAATCATTCCTTCGATATGCGGATTTGTCAGAATTCTTGAAGCTGGACATAAAAACGCAAAAGATTTCGTATCACTAGCGTTTGGCGATGGCAGCGATTTCACACGTGTGCACTACGAACGCACTACGGATCGTATTTATGGTACGGAGTGAGCAGACGAATGAACACGTGAAAAAAAAAAAAAAACGAACACGCTTGTCATCATTCTCGCTCTTGCCTTTGCGACTTAGCAGACACGATTGAAAAATGCTACACGAGTCCATTAGTAACGATCGTGGAATGTGGAAACGCCGCTCGCTTTTGGATATTTAAAGTCCTTGCTTTTCCGGTTTTCCTGTTTGGATGTCGAATACAGACTACTGCCACCTGTTGGTGGTGAGGGAGAGTTCTGTTTTCTCACGCAAGAGCAGAACGTAGAAACGGTTTGGTGCGTCGGATGCGTGTCCCGACACTTTTGCTCCATTCTGTGTGTGTGTGTATGTGTGTGTGTGTGTGTGTGTGTGTGTGTGTGTGTGTTTATTGACTAAGCTATGGTTTACTGATTAACAGAAAAAAAAAAGTTTGCTCAGTGTAACATGGAAATCCCAGCCGTGTACCATCCCTCCAAACGTGGCCCTCTGGGAAACGCTTGATTTCCGTGTTCACGGTGTTTATTTTTATTTATTTATTTTTTAAACGACAGTACAGTAGAATCCTCTTCACTGCACTATCCCTTTGTTTTTCCTGCTTTTACACACCAGGAGTCAAGCCGTTAGATAATTAGCAAACCTTTTATGGGCTTTAATTAGACGTTCGGGGGGGAAATAAAAGCGAACAAAAAAAGCGATGGCGTGCGTGAGGACCTTACACAATTAGAGTCTGAGTAAATAATCCTGCCACCACGAGCTGCCCCAAACGGCTATTCAGACAATTATGTTTAGTCTCTAAATACTGACAAAAAATTATGATGATTTTGCACACTTTTCTGCCCACAAGAATCAGAATCCCGAACGCTGCAATCTGATTGGCTCTCTGCCGTTCTGTGCAACAGCAGGAAAAGCAATGCCTTGAGTGTAACCTTACTGTAACCCTGGACCATAAAAGGTCACAGCTATATAGTCAAAAGTATTAGGACAACAGACTTTTCAAGCTGTATGTGGTTCTACTCCAAACTGTTAACACAAAGCTGGAGGCACCCAGCTGTATAGGACGTCTTTTGGATGTGCTGTCATTAAATTAAACTTCGAGACCCAAACCTGTTCCATTAGTACACAAAGTCAGAAGATATGCTTCACATGGGTTGGAGTGGAACATCTCCCGCTATAGAGCTGCAGCCCTATTGAACAATAAATTTGAGTGACTGCACTCCAGGTCCCCTCACCTTCTCACCTACATCAGTACCTGGGTACCACCAGGGGAGCTGGTCGCTCAGTGGTTAAGGCATCGGATCATAAGGTCAGAAGTTCAAATCCCAGCACCAGAAACTCACCAGAGGAACCAGACACAAAAGGGAACCGTCGACAAACAGTTCCATCAATGTTGAGATGTTCAGTGATTGGAGCTTAAATGCAGACCTGCTCATGCAAACTGTGATCCCGAGCCCATTATAGCAGGCTGTTGATATTAATCACAGTCCAAATCCATCCTCATTATCCAGCAGTTACCGGAGGTAAAGCTTACAGCTCGGGTTCTGTTCTCATAAAAGCCAAGAGTAATCTTTTGTGGGAAGCGCTTGAGAAAGACCTCTAACTCTCAGTTGTGTACTTGAATTTAAAACCACTTTGGCTCGACAACCTGAGTAAATGCAAACGTAGTGTTTTTGAGCATGAAACAACAACAACAATTGTTGGATTGACCACTCGTGGCTTCCTGTGTGACATGAAGGAGAGTATTTACAGAGCGCGTGTGAATGCCGTTTAGTCTACATGTCGAAGCAGGATGTTTGGTGAGGTATCCAGGGCAGCATGGAGACTGAAAGCCTGCAGCTCAGAGCTCTCATCTTTTGCTGACCGATGAGAAGCTTATAGACCTGTTTGGCAGCTAGAACTGAATACGTTTCAGATGGCGTTACGTGAAACCAGCCGATTTTGTTCACGGCGCGTGAAAACCGTCTCCATAGAAAAAGAACGATTGCTGTTCTATTTATACGAGCGTCTCTAGAGCAATATTCATTATGTTATCAAGTTTCACCACTACATGTGAGGCACTTGGGCATCCTGTAAATATAGCTGGTGTTTACTTTAGGGCTTAGGCTCGGGGCCGAGGATCGTTGAGTTGATTTTGGCGGAGCCTTTGATCAAGCATATGCATCAGGTCAAGGAATTATTTTTTGCACTCTGTTCTTAGAACAGCTCCTGTCGGTAAATAATCGTGAGTGGGGTTTTTTTTATTGGTGCATCGGCATAAAAGTTAACAATGCGATGCATGGATTTGAAAAAGTGTATTCATAAAAATAGTTTTTAACATATTTGTATCTGTAAAAACTGATTCATTTATACATAAACTGTCTGTCTGTCTGTCTGTCTGTCTGTCTGTCTGTCTGTCTGTCTGTCTGTCTGTCTGTCTGTCTGTCTGTCTGTCTATCTATCTATCTATCTATCTATCTATCTATCTATCTATCTATCTATCTATCTATCTATCTATCTATCTATCTATCTATCTATCTATCTATCTATCTATCTATCTATCTATCTATCTATCTATCTATCTATGTGACTGTGGCGTATCACTATGGAGACTGAGGCGTGTCCTGAGAGTCACATAGAATACAGATTAACATGGCAGAGGTAGAGCTGCATCTTCCTGCAGACAGAACAGAAAAAGAACGTCTGGTTTTCTTTCATCTCTTTTTTTCTTTTCTTTCATTTATTTTTTTGCACTACAGAGGCCTGGTCGTGAAAAGGCCATGCGTTAGAAGTCAAAGGGCACTAAAGAGAGGAGACCCAAACCTGTTCCATCATGACAATACTGGATGGAGTGGAAGTTCTCCTGCTATAGAGCTAGAAAGCCTATTGAACAATGAATGTGAACATCTGACTTTGCTAAACACCCTTGTGGTTGAATGAGCACAAAATCTAGTGGAGATGAAGACCAGAAAAGAGACAAAATGGTGACTCCTTGTCGTTTGTCCATATAGTGTATGTTCTTGTTGATTGGGGTGCAGAGATGACCTGAGCCTTCTCAAGCTGTTGGACAGTTTTGGCTTAAAGCCTGAGGTGATCCTGCACTTAGCCAGAATTAGCCCAGTGCACACAGGGGAAGGAGAAAGAAGGCCTGTTCTCTAAAGACTCTTTCTGCTGCATGCTAAACAATGCTTCTCCTTTGATTCTCACACTGCCCGGAGTCACTCAGCCTAACCCCCCAACCGCCTTCTTCATTCCTCTTCTTACAGCAGCTTCTCTTATAATCCTCTCGAAGAGACACAACATTGTATCGTGATCTCCGAAATCGGCCCGGTCTGCAGTGGAAGGCCCGAACTCTCGAACGGGTGGAGCCAAGGGTGCGCTCCGAGTGACTCTGTTTGTATGAATCAAATATTTGCTCTTTGGGAAGTCAGGACCATCCCAGCAGGATTAACATCCACCAATGCAGCTTTAAGCTCTAAAGCCGTCTTTTGCAGAAACACAAATACGAATACAAATACATTCCCGGGTGTGTGTGTGTGTGTGTGTGTGTGTGTGTGTGTGTGTGTGTGTGTGTGTGTGTGTGTGTGTGTGTGTGTGTGTGTGTGTGTGTGTGTGTGTGTGTGTGTGTGTGTGTTGCATGGAGAAAAAACCTTGAACTGGTTCTAAACAGCGATTATGGAGCACATAATGTTATAAAGTGCCTTTATGTGAACAGTCGGACAATTCAGATGGAAATCTTTTGTAGAATTAATGTGCATTTATAAAGCATATGACGGAAAAAAGTCAGGGCTTCTAGGGCTGTCAAAATGAGATTTAAAGGCACAGATTTTATCAACGCAGCGCAGAATTTAATTGAAAATATAAACACAGATCCGGCACTAAAAACCGTCCGTGTGGAAACAGCAAAAGTTACGTGTGGTGTCAAGAATATCTTGTATTCATGCGCTATTTCGAGTTTTGTTTTTACTAATAATAGACATAAAGTGTCCATATTTGTCCAAGTTAACTCATGACAATCATGCGGTAAATATTGGAATGATTGACAGCCCTAATATAGAGACACTAAATAAGTGAGGTATTGATTTGCATTGTAAAAGATCTTTTGTTTTGTCTTTCCTTCCCGTGTCGGTGTATCGATGCAGCCAGCATGAATGAAGCGGAGGTGGATGGCACAGGAGATGGTAAGTGTGTGTGTGTGTGTGTGTGTGTGTGTGTGTGTGTGTGTGTGTGTGGGCAGAATATCGACAATGCAGGTAATGTTGCTGCATCAGGTTACTGACCTTGCTTGTGGCATTCTGCACTGTACACAACCCTCACTAAACTTTCTTGACCCCAAACCACTGCTACATGGGAATGAATTCGCCCCCCCCTCCTGCATTTTAAAATACCCAGCGGTTTTGACGACCTACATAACCACAGTTTGGTTGTTTCCTGTGCTGAGGATTTTGTGTGATGTTTGTTAGTGCCCCCTACTGGCGAGATTGGTCAGGCACAGAGAGAATGACTTCTGTCTATCAAATTGTATAATTTCTTCCCATCTTTATATTGTATAATACACACATGCAATTTCTAAATATCGAATGCATTAAATAGTTGTACTGTAGGATTATAACAAACACAATGTTCTCCACATCAACATCCCCCCTGTGTTGAGTGTTCCTCTTTGTTCAAATGCATACTGTACGTCTTTTTTCTCTTTTTTTCCTGCAGTCTTTTCTTTCCCTGCGGTTCCTAACGAGGAGAGTCTTATTGGTGTGAGTAAGCCGTTGCCCAGGCAGCTGTGGGAGGCCAAAAAGGTGAGTGTGTGTGTGAATGCATTCAAGCCTCACAGTACATCATATGTTGTTAACAGCATGATGCTTTATTATGGTTTGAGAGCAATGAACAGTTTTCAGCCTTGTGTCTGCAGAATGAGGAAGAAACCTTGAGAGGAACCAGACTCAAAAGGGGAACTATCCTCATTTGGGTGATATTAAGAGTGTGATTATAGTCTTAAAACAATACAGAACACTGGAGAGTGAGAACTAACATGAGCACTGGAGTGTGTGATTATGAGTCATGTCCTTTCTACAGTCTTATACAGTCATTTGTAGTTATAGAACCAGGAGCTACTGAGCAACTCATAAAATAGCTCAACATTTGAGATCACAGATCCAACACCAGCTTCTCCATGCCAGAGCCTTTAAACACTCAAGGAGGTCCATATTAAGGAGGAAGATGATCGCATCTTTCACTCCTATACCTGGATCTGATGCTGTCTGGGCCTGCAGCCTTCCTCGCTTTGATCTTCCTGAGCTCCATTCTCACCTAGGCTTCTGTCAATGCTTTTTCCAATCTTTAAACATTTTTTATAAAAAAATAATAATAAAAGGATGGGGTTTATGGTTGCGCCACCTAGAGGATGACATCTTAATTTTTAATCTCCCCAACGGTTTTACAAAACAACCCCACAAAATTTAAGAAGTATTAAAAAGAAGTAGTTCGAGGAGTTCATCCCCGAAACTAGGAAAATGACTCCGAAGTTGGTCTGCGATCTTTTCTTAACGAACTCCGTGAGCTCAGAATGGACGATATACCGCAAACTTATCAACTTTAAATAAGGAGCTAAATTCTAAAAAATATAACTGATCTCTTTTAGGCAATTATTTATTCTTTTTTTTTTTTCTGAAATCTGGCGCCCCCTGGTTTTATCGTGGAATTGCATTTGCCTGATTTTCCCGGTCTCTCGGCGGAGAGCACGATAGACCAAAAAAAAACATATAGGGAATCGGTTTAATGAAGTTATATGTTGAAATATTAAAATTTATTTATAAAAATATAATTACAAATGTTTTCGGTGTGTGTTTAAAGTGTGTGGGAGGATGATTTACGGCTTATACAATAAAAAAAAAAGGCATTTTTGTGCTTTTCGGTGAGGGAGTACTGTATTGCTGTATGTTACTGCACTAAAAACAAAATATAAACCATTTTAAAACTTTCATTGTGACAGGTGCAGTCCCTTTCATCACGGCCCAAATCTTGTGAAGTACCTGGCATCAAGTAAGTCTGAATAGCTTTATTTTTATTATTTTTTTCAATAGTTCTTTTTACGAACACTTTTGTTCTATTCGCCACGTAAAACAGTTGTTTCGTCTGATTCGTGTCTGATTCTTTCCTTCCAGTATATACCCATCTCCAGAGCAGAACATCGGTCTCTCTCACTACCAGGGCACGTTAAATACAGGCGGCTCTCTCCCGGACCTCACTAACCTGCACTTCCCGTCTCCTCTTCCCACCCCACTTGACCCTGAGGAAGGGGGCTACCCCAACCTGAGCGGAGGCAGCAGTACAGGGAACCTGCCCGCTGCCATGATGCATCTTGGAATCGGAAATTCTCACGGTGAGGTCATTGAACGGGTAAAATTGATCACATGCCAAAAGCTAGAGGTCGACCGATTCTCACTGATTAATCAACCGCTAGTTTTTAAAATGTATACTGGATTTTAAAAAAGTAATAGTAAAAAAATTGTATTGAACTTTATTATTTAAAAAAAAGTTATTGAATCATAAATATGTGCTGAATGAAAAAAAAATTATTAAATTAATCAAGACAATTAGATAAATCAATTAGAAATAATGAATGTAATATAGCGCTCTCCGTGCAGCGCCGATCTCGCTTGTAAAAACAAACAGCACGTGTTGTCAGTGATTCGCCTCTAGAGGCCGCTCTCGTAACAAGAGCCGAATTTCTCAGCCGCTCCATGATCGGACGCAATCTGGAAAAACTAACGACGTGGATTTTTGAAGAAAAGTATACTTTATGACGATTATTCTGCAAAATCGGTAAAACGGTCGACCTCTAGTGAAAACCTTATTAAAGCGTAATCTGAGATACATCGTTTCCGAAATGCGAAACATTTTTTAGATTTTTTTTCCAAAAACTGAGGCTCATCTGTGACCAATCCTTGCACAAAATGTGCATTTCCTTGGCTGAACTTGGCAGAAGTCATGCAGCCCAAGTGCCCCAACGAACACTTCACGCTTTGTTCCGTGGTTCTTTTAGACATAGTGTGATGAATAAATGCAGCTTGTTCTCTGCACAGGCACACATCCGTGCCTAAGAGTAGCCAGACTCTTGCTCTTCTCCTGCCCCCAACCCCCTCCCAACCCAAAACAATTACCCCAATATCCGATCTGATTGCTCTCTTTTAGTTCTCGATCTTTGGACCTTCCATTCAGGCTCATGGCAGGAACAGAGGGACAGCGCAGTCAGTTCTCCTAAACTGCTATCAACAGCTTTTTTTTTTCCTTCCTGTTCTCAGTGGCTCACAAACGATCCCTGTGTTTCAGACAGTAAGTAGGGAAAGATTGAGACTGCAGAGCTCTAAGATTTGTTCGCTTTCAGTCAACGTTTCCAAGCCGTTTGAAGATTCTAATGGCTTCCGGGTCAATCCCGAGCGAGGACCGCACTGAACTTTTCAACCTTAAAAAAAAAAACTACTCGGGGCATTGAAGTCGAACTGGGACTTTTATGTGTACAGGAATAAAAATGGATGCTGGAGTGGCAGTGCTACACGCAGTACTAACTAGCGTGTCCTATTACTGATAGGTGCCGCCAGTGCAGAGTACGTTAATCAAGATGGCAGACGAAAGTGTTTGTGCGTTGCGTGGAACAAAGTGTGGTGCTGAAGTTTCTTGCGAATTAAGTTTTTTCAGAAGACTTCAAGACGCTCGGCCGCATTAAGACATTTGAACGGTGTAAACGTTTGAAAGATGTCCGACGATCATCATGCACAAGATGGCGACATTTTCGGGGGTCGAGCTCGTCGAATGTCTTCCTGATCTTTGGTGGTCTTCCAGTGCTTATCTTCCGCTCTTAAACGCTTTGAACGACTCGTTGCAGCAATGCCGCAGTAAACTTGCCGAATAACGTTAAGCGTCTCTGTAGTAGACTCGCCCTCATCATTTTAACTTGCTGAAATCGCAGACGGGGTAACTTACGTGGTCAGAATAGCAGGACGATGTCTTTTGGCACGCTGACTTAATGAAGGTCTGTGCTCCCTGTGACTGTGCGTGCAAGCCTTGTGCTGCCATCTGGTGGCATGTTACAAAACTAGTCTCAACTTTTGGATATCACCTCGTAAATGTAGCAGGGGAGTGTGTCAAAAAATAAACGCAGTTTCCACTCTGTTATAAACTTAAAAGTCCCGGTTTGACGCGAACGTCCCTCAAAAGCACAATAACGCAGCAAATATGGACCATGATCATGGTAGTTTTACTGGAAATGCAGCTAAAGACCGCAAAACGGAGTGGCTTTTCTCTTTTCCGCTTGAGATTAATATTCTTCTGCTTCTTTTAGGTTTATCGTCCTCTCTGAGCAACCCTTCCATCCATTCTTCTTTGCGGCTTTCCTCGCTCTCCAGCCCTCCTGCAGGGGGCATGGCCACTTCTCCCAGGAGGCGGCCGGCTCCCATCAGCCCCCTGACCCTTTCTCCTGGCTCTGAGCAGCGCCGCAGTCTGGGGAAGCAGCTCTCACCCACCATGTCTCCATCCCTTTCTCCAATCACACAGGTACATCTCTTTCACAGCAACTCGTAAACAGGTGTAACGAGGTGTGTAACCTACGCATGTTCGATTTAGAATTTAAAGTCATTATAGTCTGGTTAAATATGGTCTTTAAAATCTATAGTGAAGTCTGCATATTTGAGTCTGGAAAAGTATGGAATTATATAAATATCATGTTTGTTGTTTTAACGATTTTCCATTTGACGTTATCAAGTATATCGCAAAACCCAAACAAAACACACCTACCATGTGCAGGGATACATCACGTGATGAAGTCTAGTAGGTTAGACTCGTGCGTGTACATCTAGAGTTCAGTCTAATGATCACGAAACTCAAGATATGTGGGCAGAAAATGTTTATTATTTCCTATAGTTAATCAATATACCGGAAAAAAGTGCTATATTTTTTTCCTTTCCGGAAATCATATATTGATATTAATGAACAGATGAATAAACGAGAAGGTCGTCTTAGGAGACTTACGTTTTAGATCAGATAATTTTTGCTCTATTTTGCCAACAAAAATAATTCTGTAAAACGCCACCGCTTTCCTGAATGAATCACTTGCATAAAGGATTTGATTCAGTCGCTTTGATTCGCTTATTGACTTGCGGTTTTAGTTTCGCTTAAAAAGTATTTTCTCATTTTTTAAATAATCTCAGATATCAGTATTTAACGTTTTTTGTTAAAAATATCATAAAATTTATTTATGCATTTGTAACATAATCGAAATCTGCAAAAATCCACACCGATAGTTTTTCCTGGATTCCAGTCCACTGTCATTACGAGAGCGACCTCTAGAGGCGAATCACTGAAACCACGTGTTGTTTGTTTTGACATGCGAGACTGCACACAAAATCGCAGTAATGCGAAGTTTTCTCGCTCTCTACAGGGGGTCCCCTTGGACACCAGCAACCTACCAATGGAGCCACCGCCTCCTTACCCTCTCTACCAGCAATCACAGCAGACCTTGCAGCAGCAGTCGACCCAGTCCCATCTGTCCAGCCTCCAACAGCGCCAGCTTCAGGGAGGACAGCAGCAGCAGCACCAACAACAACAGCAGCACCAACAACAACAACAACAACAACAGCAGCAGCACCACCAACAACAACAACAACAGCAACAGCAGCAGCACCAACAACAGCAACAGCAGCAGCACCATCAACAACAACAGCAACAGCAGCAGCAACAACAACAACAGCAACAGCAGCGGCAGCAACCGGTTTCTCCTTTGCAGAACATTCCCCTAGACTTCAACTCTAGTGTCGTGAGTTCCTCCTAGAATTTTATTCTCCACTAGAGAAGTGGGAGAGGGACAATTTATTGATATTTAACGATTGTTTTCGTCTTAAATTAAAAACTGGGAGGTACAGTATTGTATAGGACGTTTTTGGATGCGGTAGCGTTCAATTTTCAACAACAATAATAATCTTTATTTTATATAGCGGCTTTAAAAGTAACATCTGAAGCATTTTCCAAGCATAAAAATAGAAAACAAATGACAAATAATAAATAAAATAAAAAAATAAGCAAATAAAATAAACAACACACAAATACCTCACAAAAAAATATTTTATCTTCAAACTAGGAGCCTCAAACCTGCTTCAGCATGGCAACGCCCCCTGTGCACAAAGCCAGCTCCATGAAGATATGCTTTGCATGGTGTTTGTGGACTGGTCTGGGATGCGGTCAACGTTTCAACCCATCCCACAGGTGTTCTAGGTTAAGGTTAGAGCTCTATTAGGAGATCTTCCACTCCAACCCATGTTGAAGCATATCTTCATTAAACTGGCTTTCTGTACAGGGGCATTGAACAGGTTTGTAAAAGGAAAATGTAATGCCACCATATCCAAAGGCACTTCGGGGGTAACAGTTAGGTGAAGAACCACAAAATGAAGTTAGACGTCCCAATACTTTTGTTCATGTATCATTATGTGATTTAAGAATTAACCAGATTTTTTTTTCCCCTCTTACTAGCATAACAGTATGGGCGTGTTCTTCAACGATCCGTTCATGGAGTCGCAGTTCTCCGGTCGTCAGTCCAAGTGTCCGCCCTATCAGGTGCAAACCGACACCCCGTGCCATCAGCTTTTCACGTACACAATAAAATTCCATCACAAAGATAAATCATTGGACTCAATTTTTTATAAATTTTTTTGGCCAGTTTAAAACAGATTTCCTTTTCTCAAAGCAGGTGCTCCGTATCGAATAAGAACATATCTTCACATTATTAGTAAATATAAAAAATAGATCCATGTCATTCGATCATTTCTTTTTTGCGTTGCATTAGCTGTGAAGAACTCATGTCCAGTTGCTGAGTAAATATGTATTTGCGTTTTCTGTTTTTCATGCAGCAGGACCAGTATAATATGCTGGACCACGCAATGTGCTCCATGGCTGGAGGATTCGACCCGTCCTCCAACCTTTATTGCTCCCAGTCTTCGCTTATGGGCTTGAGCGGTAGTCACGGCAACCTTCATGACCCCTTGCCGATGAAGTCTAACATGCTGTACTCAAACTGTGGCGGTGCAGTGCCCAATATCATACTCACAGGTAACGTCTGGTACAGAAACCCACCATAAAAGACAGCTGTTGTGTCATTTTATTTGTTTGTCTGTCTGACTATCTGTTTGTTTATACTGTATCAGTCTGACCATCTGTCTGTCTGTTTATTTATCTGACTATTTATTTGTCTGTCTGACTATCTATCTGTGTCTTACTGTCTATCTTTCTATATGTCTGTCTGTCTGTCTTTATCTATCTGACTGTCTATTTGTCTGTCTATCTATCTGTCTATCTTTCTATATGTCTGTCTGTCTGACTCTGTCTGTCTGTCTGTCTGACTCTGTCTCATGTCTGTCTGTTTATCTGACTGTCTATTTGTCTGTCTGTCTATCTATCTATCTATCTATCTGTGTCTGTCTGTCTGTCTATCTGTCTATCTTTCTATATGTCTGTCTGTCTGTCTGCCTCTGTCTCCTGTCTGTCTGTTTATCTATCTGACTGTCTATTTGTCTGTCTGTCTATCTATCTGTGTCTGTCTGTCTAGCTTTCTATATGTCTGTCTCTCTGATTCTGTCTGCCTGTCTGTCTGACTCTGTCTGCCAGTCTGTCTGTTTATCTATTTGTCTGTCTCTGTCTATCTGTCTGTCTGTCTATCTGTCTGTCTGACTCTGTCTGCCTGTCTGTCTATCTTTCTAGCTGTCTGTCTGTCTGCCTATCTGCCTGTCTGTCTATCCAGCTATCTGTCTGTGGATGCAGAGCCATTTTGAAAACTGTATTAAACGAAGACTTTACTGTCTACTGCTTCCAGATGAGTCGAGTCCGAGCCTATCCAAGGATATCAGCAGCGTCCTGTCTGCCGTCCCCGAGTGCTTCGATTCGGAGGGGGTTTTCCCCCTGGAGGACGAGCTTCGCATTGAACCTCTCACCCTGGATGGTCTGAGCATGCTCAGTGACCCCAACATGGTCCTCCCGGACCCTTCTGTGGAGGACAGCTTCCGCAGCGACAGGCTCTGAAGCCTCTCGTCACCTCTCTCTTTCTCACACACAAACAAACAAACTCGCTCGAGATGTCAAATCTCCCACAGCAGGACCCTATCTTGTTTTTCTCTCTCACACACACACACACACACACACACACACACACACACACACACACACACAGCAAAAACATTCGTCCCTCCCGCCCCCATCAGCCATTCAGTACACTACAGCTTCATGTACAGTGACTGGTGAGATGTTCACACGTTACTATGACTTACAGGAGCGTCGTCTCTCAGGGGCCATTCTCACTCCGTGTCCTCCATCTGCCACTCGAGACACTGATGATCGTGATGTTCACACAGAGCACGCTCAGAATTCTATCTGAACGCTCCATACACCCAACCACACGCACACACACACACACACACACACACACACACACACACACACACACAAACATCCTGGTCTAAGATTTAACAAAGATCTTTGGCCAGTTTAAGATCTGGGAATCGATCCATTCAGGATTGTACATGTGGAGAACGTGTGCATCAACGCATCGACGCTCATTGTTTATATACATATGATTTTGAATATTTCATCCGCGACACCAGCAGCACTCGTGTGGATGACATTGTCCTGAGGTTCTTCATTCTTGCCTTCATTACAAAAGGAATCCAGCGGAATAGTGATAATCAGCTGCACCGCATTGCACGTCTCCGCCTGCGCCAACCGAACCCGCGCATGCATTCAGAGCACGACGACTCGACGGAAGCGTTTTCTCCATTCTTAATATCCAGCACTGTGACTGTCTGCAGTGTGTGTGAGATTGTATATAAATATATATATATATATATATATATATATATATATATATATATATATGAGATAAAGAGAATACACACCATCATGGAACAGAAGGAGCCAGCAATCTGCCCGGTCGCAGCTCATATTGATGCACCACATGCGCCGTGTCTGTGCAACCAGCAGGACGAGGTCGAGCTTTTTTTCACACCGCATCGCACGAGCCATGAATTCTTTCCCTCATTACATAAAGTTTAAGGGAAAAGGGTTTTTCTTTAAGGAGCATTATTTGTTTTGTTTGTTAGTTTTTTTTAAGTGAAAGAAAAGTTAATCGTCGTTTTTTTTTTGTTTTTGGTTTTTTTACAAAAAAAGGGAAACCTGTTTACAAAAAAATGAGTTTAAGAAAAAAAAATATATATATATATATATATATATATATATATATATATATATATATATAAATAATTCTTTTTTATTTTTTGTTTTGTTTTTTTTGGGGAAGAGTATATTTGTACTTTTTAATGGTCCAGTCTGAACGGCGGCGAGTGAAGCCATTTTTGCGCTTTTTTTTTTTTTTTTTTGGCTATGCAGAAATTTATTATCGGGGTAAACTCAAGACTTGAGTGAGAGTCACAGAATGATGAGAAAATGAACTCTTTTACTTGTATATTTAATACTATAAAACAGTTCTATATATTCACTTTATACATTTTATACTGACTTGTAATATGTCCTGGCTGTCTGTCTCTTTTTCTTTTTTTTTTTTCTTCTCTCATCTGTCAGGCTTAGAGTTTTATCCGGTGTATGATATGTGATGGTTTTTCTGAACTCTCGGCTCTGAATATTCCCTCTGTGGTCAGAAGGTCTAATCGTGGACATGGTACACACACACACACACACACACACACACACACATCGGTTGCCCACGTCAAACGTTTGCACTGATCCGTCTGAAGGAAGCGCGTTTATTCAAGTCCCTTTGAGCTGTGATTTTGCACATGACGTATGCAAAAAAAAAAAAAAAAAAAAAAAAAAACTAAAGCCTTTGGAATGTATGCATTTTTTTTTTTTTTTTTTTTTTATGGCACAAAAAAAAGACCAATTTTTTTTATTACTTTTTTTTTTTTTTTTTTTTAAAGAAAATGTCTCTGTGCAGAAATGATGCTCAGGAATGATGAATGTTCTTTGTTAGGATCAAATCATTCAAATCATAAATCATGTCACTCAGCTTTGTTCTGTTAAACGAAAAAAGAGATTATTAATAAGAAGAAGCACTTCTATGTGTATACCATGTCCACGTTCAGTTGGAATTTCACGCTCTGACGCTCTGTGCACTTGAAGGAAGAATCGGCCGGACAGATCCTGCAGGCAAACTGAGATTCTGATGTCCACCTGTGTTTGAAGAAATGGTTATTTCTCTGATTTTTTTTATTGTTGTTTTATAGCATGATGCAGCTCAGAGGTTTCTACTGCCTCTTCTATTGCATAGTGCTCCTTCTCTTTTTCTTTTTGGGGGGCAAAAGTTTGTGGACACCCGACCATACGATTCATAGTGCACTTTTTTTTTCTTTTTTTTTTAAACATCCCGTTCCAAATCTCACCCCCTTACAATAAGCACCACTTTTCTGAGATGATGTTCCACTAGATTTTGTGGAGATTTGGTGTCAAACATATCTTCACTGAGCTGCCTTTGTGCACAGGATCATCACCATGCTGTCGTCGAACACGTTTGGGTCTCGTAGTTCAAAGAAAAACTCAAGACGTCCTTTACAATTCCTGTGTGTGGGGAATGCTAGCTTAGCCGTTAGGGACTTTGGATTAGAAGGTTGTGAGTTCAAATCCCACTCCCACTAAGCAAGCTGACACTTCTGGGCCCCTGAGGAAGGCCCTCAACCCTTTATAAATGAGATAAATGCAAGTCGCTTTTATCTCTAAAACGCCATAAATGTAAACTCAGAAGTGTGTTCCTCAATGAAGAACCACATATGGCTGGGAAAGCTGGGTGTCTGAATACTTTTGCCGATACACTGCATATTATAGCTTTCACTGCCCGTCGTTGCATTTCTAACACTTTGTATGCAGGTTGACGCTTTTACACTTTTAACGGAAGATTGTATTTTTTCAGCGGCTCGTTCTTTCGACCCTCTGCTTTATAGAGGACGCCTTCGTCCTCGTCTTCTTCTGCCTTACTGTCGCTGGGCTCTGACCTCGTGACCGTCTCTTCTGATTGTACTGTGATGTCTCCCCGATTCCAAGCCCTGTGCTGAATTTTTTTATTTAATTTTTTAAATATATAAAAAAGTTTTCTGGTCTGTACTACAATTCATAGTGGTAGATTTCTAATGTTTGTAGAGAAAAAAAAAATTGTTTAATTTTTTTTTTTTTTTTGGTGGTTTTACTATATATATATTTTTTATTACTCGTAGTCACCTTTAAAAAATGTACAGCTCTGTTATTTAAAAAGAAACTGATGTCTTGTTTACTAGTGTTACTACTTTTCTTTCTTTTTTTTTATGCCATTTTAAGCCTTGTTTTTCTTCTTCTTTTCCCAGATATTAAAATCGATTATTACATCGTAATGCTTTTGGTTTGTGACGTATAGTGCTTTGATTTAATATAAACAAATAAAAACTCTGTCTCTTTATGACGTGTCGAACGCACTTTGTATCAGATTCTCAAGAATTCAGCAAAGTATTTTATTGTCGTTGTGTCGCCAGTAGATGGCGGCAGCGAGACATTTTTCACCTGTTCAGGATGCAGAAGGTTGTAGCTTTCAGGCTTTTCTTCATCATACACCCGATATAGACTAAAGTATTGGGACTAGTGGTCGACCGATATATCGATATCGCCGATATATCGGCCGATATTTAGATTATTCGACATTGGCCAAAAAAATCCTTCTGCTTGCTCAATATTTTTCAGTGTCGGATCCACAGCTCAGCGGTAGCTCCAGTTAGGGGGACACAGGAAATATACATTGTCAAACAAAAACAATCAAGAACCTCCTGACTGTCTCTTCCTCAGATATACTCGCTGTTGTTGTTTACTTTTAAAAAAGACGCAGTTACAGCAGACTGATTTACTTTTATTCTCTACGATTATTATATCTTAATATCTGCATCTCCATTAAAAATCCACCGATTGAGACACATGACTTTTCCAGCCATATATGGTTCCAGCATGACAATGCTCCTGTGCACAAAGCCAGCTCCATGAATGTATGCTTTTACATGGTTTGGAGTAGAAGATCTCCTGCTTTCGAGGTCTGAGCTCAACCCTGTTGAACCATGAATGTGAACGCTGACTGCACTCCAGGCCTCCTCACCACATCTACACCACTATCTGACTTTATCAACGCGTGTTTCTGAATGAAAAAGGTAAGATAAACATCTTCAGTGGAGGTAGAGCATATGAGCATATTCGATAATATTTATCCTTTCTCGGATGCTGATTTTTTTGATGAGGTTTATGAACTGAAATATGAATGATAATCTGATCATTAGAGGGGGGAGTTTTTGAAAACATTTGGTTACATCCCTCAGTCGAGTGCGGAAATTCAGATTCATTTAGAAAACCTGTGTACAGAAATGGTGCGTCTGGTGATGTTTTTTCCCCCATATGAAAAATGGAGTGTGTGAACTTCAAAGTGTCAAATAAAGAACACTGCTAATAACACGGCACACAAGCAGAGGATCAAGGCGAAATGAGAGGAGAGAAGAGAAGGAGGAAAGGAAAGAAAGGAGGAAAGAAAGGAAAAGGGGGGAAGGAAAAAGAAGGAACAGGGGGAAAGGAAGCAGGAGGAGGAAAGGAAGGAGAAGGGGGAAGGTAGGGAGAAGGAGAAAAAGGAGAAGGACGAAAAGAAGTAGAAGGAGGAAAAGAAGGAGAAGGAGGAAGGAAGGAGAAGGAGAAAAGGAGAAGGACGAAAAGAAGTAGAAGGAGGAAAAGAAGGAGAAGGAGGAAGGGAAGGAGAAAAGGAGAAGGACGAAGAAGTAGGAGGAAAAGAAGGAGAAGGAGAAAGGGAAGGAGAAGGAGGAAGGAAGGAGAAAAGGAGAAGGACGAAAAGAAGTAGGAGGAAAAGAAGGAGAAGGAGGAAAAGAAGGAGAAGGAGGAAGGAAGGAGAAAAGGAGAAGGACGAAAAGAAGTAGGAGGAAAAGAAGGAGAAGGAGGAAAAGAAGGAGAAGGAGGAAGGAAGGAGAAGGAGAAAGGGAAGGAAAAGGAGGAAAAGAAGAAGGAGAAAGGGAAGGAGAAGGAGGAAAAGAAGAAGTAGAAGGAGGAAAAGAAGGAGAAGGAGAAAGGGAAGGAAAAGGAGGAAAAGAAGAAGGAGAAAGGGAAGGAGAAGGAGGAAAAGAAGAAGTAGAAGGAGGAAAAGAAGGAGAAGGAGAAAGGGAAGGAAAAGGAGGAAAAGAAGAAGGAGAAAGGGAAGGAAAAGGAGGAAAAGAAGAAGGAGAAGGAGAAAAAGAAGTAGAAGAAGGAAGGGAAGGAGAAGGAGGAGGTTATTGACACTCGCCTGCTCTGGTATTCTCTGAAAGCGTCAGCAGGCCGTGGCTCATGGCCAACCCTGTTTTCTCTTTTCATAAGACACGATCTCCAGTTTCACCTAAATGCTTTGAACCCTACTAAACCCTACTGTGTGTGTGTGTGTGTGTGTGTGTGTGTGTGTGTGTGTGTGTGTGTGTGTGTGTGTGTACGCATTTATGAAAAACAAAAACTCGGGACACAATTCCGATCACATGAAAGGCGACTTTAATTTCTTCCCAGCTACGCCGTAGTTCCAAAAGTTTGTGGACACCTGACCATAATATTCGTATTTGCGTTTTTAAGCGTCTTAAATGACGACGCGTTGAGACCATTGACCCTCTTTTTTCCAAACCTTCAGCTCAGTATGTGTTTTTAAAATACACACTGAATTATGATTATGTTTAGTGTCCTAACCGTGAGTCCAAATGCATTAAATCGATCATCTTGCTACCATTTTTTTACTCGGACGTGTTACACATATCAAATAAAAAAAGCGTTAAAATTAGTATGTAATTTACATAATAAAACTTTTGCACCAAACTTTGCACATATGATAAAAAATTTTTGGATTATTGACATCTGTTTTATTATTGTTGTTTTTGCTTTTGAAATACACTATAGACAAAAAATTGATGGACACCCGGTCATTAGATTGTGTGCTTCTTTTTGAACATCTCATTCCACGTTTAGTTCCCATTTGCTATTATAACACCGTCCATTCTTCTGGGAAGATTTAGTGGAGATTTGTGTTCATTCAGAAACACAAGGGTGTCAGAAAATTCAGGTACTGATGTAGGTGAGATGAAGAGGTTGAGGTCGGAGTTCTATAGCAGGAATCATGTGAAGCAAATCCTCATGCAGTTGGTGCGATGTCATGCCGGGACGAGTTTGGGTCTGCTAGATCAAGTGAAGAGAAAATTTCATGCGTCTGAAGACACCTATTAGGTGTCCAAATACTTTTGCCCATTTTTGTTTTTGTCCCTTTTCTTTATTCCCTTTTTTTTTCCAGGACCGTTTCAGATGCCATTATCTTGTGTCGTGAGTCAGCGAGGGAATTTACTGGAGGATTTGTTTCACTTCACGTCTCTCCGATGATGAAAGTAACCCTTCCCTTGAACTCTCCTGAGATCTCAGAGAAGTGCATTTAATCAAACAAGTCCTTCTTTGGTGAGGAGAGGTTTAGTGAGGGCTGTTAAAACAAGAGGAAGAAAGCTGTTTGACAGCTCCGAGCTCGAGTCCGGCTCAGGGATGTAAATCTCCAGATTTACAGTAAATCCTTTGGGTTTTTGGAAAACAGTACCAGAAGATGGTTAAGTACCATGACGGCCTTTTAATGTCTGAGGCTTTGATATAAAAAAATTAAGTAAACCTTGTAAAAAAAAAAACTTGCTGATGCCAGAAACAAGGCGAGTGAAAGAAATATACGACTTGGGATCCAATCCAGCGTTTTATAATAAACAGGAAGAGTCACTTTGTAGGTCATCAGTACAGTTCAGACCTGCAGGAGTCGGACTGTAATAATTGTGTAATTGATGATTGTTTCCTTGTGGTTCTTTGAGGAATGGTGTGATGACACATGCTGTCTGAGGCCACGGGTTTGTAAATCATCCAGATAAAGCAATTAATCAGCAAAATGAACGATGCAGAGGGGGAACAGGAACTGAGTCGACATTATTAAACAATTGTGTTTGTGCGTGTGTGTGTGTGTGTGTGTGTGTGTGTGTGTGTGTGTGTGTGTGTGTGTTATAGTCAATCAGTACAGCTTAAAACGTGTATGAAGTCAAAGTTATGCTGTGTGTTCACATTCTTCTGTTAGAAAATCAATTTGTTTAACCTCCAGCTCATGTGCAGCAGTGGTGCAGCACTCAACCACTTGGATGGATGGATGGATGGATGGATGGATGGATGGATGGATGGATGGATGGATGGATGGATGAATGGGTGAGTGGATGGGAGGAAGAAAAGGATTAATCAAGGAATAGGTGGAAGAAAGGATGAATGAATGCATAAATGGATGGGAGTTAAAAAGGATGATAGGATAGAAGGGTGGGTAAATGGATGGATGGATGGATGGATGGATGGATGGATGGATGGATGGATAGATAGATAGATAGATAGATAGATAGATAGATAGATAGATAGATAGATAGATAGATAGATAGATAGATAGATAGATAGATAGAAGGAAGAATGGATGGTGAGATATAAGGATGAATAAATAGGTGGAAGGAAGGATGAATAAATAGATGATAAGATGAAAGGAAGAAAGGATAAAAGGTAGGATAGAAGGGATGGATGGATGGATGGATGGATGGATGGATGGATGGATGGATGGATGGGTGGATGGGAGGAAGAAAGGATTGATCAAGGAATAGGTGGAAGAAAGGATGAATGAATGCATAAATGGATGGGAGTTAAAAGGATGATAGGATAGAAGGGTGGGTAAATGGATGGATGGATGGATGGATGGATGGATGGATGGATAGATAGATAGATAGATAGATAGATAGATAGATAGATAGATAGATAGATAGATAGATAGATAGATAGATAGATAGATAGATAGAAGGAAGAATTGATGGTAGGATATAAGGATGAATAAATAGATGATAAGATGGAAGGAAGAAAGGATAAATGGTAGGATAGAAGGGATGGATGGATGGATGGATGGATGGATGGAAGGAATTAAGGATGGATGAAGAGATGGATGAATGAAAGGATGGATGAAGAGATGGATGGATGGATGGATGGATGGATGGATGGATGGATGGGTGGATGGATGGGTGGATGGATGGGTGGATGAATGAATGGAATGAAGCAAGGATAGATAAATGGCTGAAATGAAGGAATAATGGATGTATTGAAGAAAGGATGAATGGGTGGAAGAAAGGATGGATGGCTGGATGGATAGAAAGAAGGATGGATTAATGAATGGATGGATGGATGGATGGAAGAAAGAATTAATGAATGAATAGATGGAATAGTATGATAGAAGGATGGTTGGAAGGGGAGTGGTAAAAGGTAATTAAGAATGCAGTACAATTGTGTATGTGTCTGTGCCAGTCTAGACAGTCCAGATGTTAGACTTATGATCGAAAGGTCATAAGTTTAAATCCCAGCTCCACCAAGCTGCCACTCCTGGACCCTCAACCAAGGCCCCTAACCCTCTCCTGTCCATTGTATAAATAAATTCATTACAAGTGGCTTTTGATTTGGGTGTCTACTAAACTCTGTAAATGTAGGCAGATCTTTAAAATTTTAGCCGGAATAGAGACGTCTAGACGTCTGGGGTAAAACGAATTCTCTTATTACGGAGACGGGACACTGAAGTGAAATGTTATTTATGGGCTTTCAGGGTGGACAGATCAGTAGCCGAGGCGTCAAGGACAAGAACATTGTGTCCAGCTATTAGTTTTCTCATATTCCTTGTTGCTTAGCAGCATCCCAACACCTTCTGCACTACACTTATCAGAAGATCTGGTTGGGTGGGATTCTGGGAAACCAGCACATGACACGACCTTGCTGAGGCTGCTGATGGATTGATGTTTTGTCCACTTTCTTTTGTATAATGAGGTCAGGAGTGAGCCGGATGCATTGCTGTTGTGACCTTGGCTCAGGTTATCACTTACTTCAGCACCTGGTTTTTCAAGTTCACTGCACTCCGGGGTCTCCTCTGATGAACGCCGTTTCCTTCTTCAGAAGTCTGAGTGTGAAGTAAACTATTTCCCGATTTATGTCCTGTGTCCCGAAGTGCTGCAGACTTTGTTACACGTTTGTCATCCGGTCTTTATAAACACCATGGTGCATGGCGGTTTACACTGACTTATTTTTCTAAGAGGAGCAGATCAGGACTTTCTAGGAACCTCCAAAAGCTGAATAAATGCATGATTATTAATATTGCGTTATCAGCATTAAATACAGTAAAGTCTGAGCAACTGCACCATGTCCTTAACTATTATAATGAAGTTGTAGCTCAGTAGTTAAGGCTCTGGGTTACTCTTCGGGGGTCCAAGCCCCAGTATCTTGCACTCTTAACTATTTGTGCTCTAGGGGGCGCTGTTTAATGACTGACCCTGCTTTCTGAACAAATACGCAAAAAAAAATTAACGTTAATAAGGGCCCCAGAGCAACGTCCCTCAACTTTCAGGTGTATAAATGAGATAATTTTGTCATTCTGGATAAATGGCGTCTACCAAACCAAGCAAATGTGCATTTGCACCTTTCAATAAAGCGAATAAATACATAAAAAATGCAAAAGTTGAACGCAAATGAGTCATCTAATATTAGCATGCCCCCCAAGACGTTTGCTCTGAAACCGCCGGTTACCACGTGGCATCATCTTCCACTTGACATTCAGCGGTTTGTGGTAAATTATACACGTTTCGCTCTGCGCCTTCGAGAAAAGTCTTTCCCTATAATGTTACTCCCGAAATGTTTTTCTGTTCCCTTTGCCTCCCTGAATGACCTCAGAACTCGGGAAGGAGCAGCATTCCTGCGTGTTTTTTTTTCCTCAACTTGTTTTCCAGCAGTTAATCCGAATCGAGTTGAAAGCCTTCAGCTTTATCTCTTTATCTCATTACGACCAAAACACTCGCCTCCTACTGCACACTAACGCTGTTCACGCTACGTTGTAATTACAGGGGGAGTGCGCTGGTGTTGTGTAACTCTATTTCTCTGTTTCTGTGGTTTATTTGTGATTTTTTTTGCACTGATCTCTTCACACAGACCCCAAGATACCCATCTACAATATGTATATTAACACCATTAACACTTTTTGATGTTTTTTCAGATCTACAAAGGAGATGAGAAGGTACAGACCAAGGCCAGGTGATGCTTGTACTCTAGATGAAGCATTTCTTTCTACATAATCGCACTAGTATTGTGGAGGATAAATGGTCTTAAGATGCTCATGTGTTTCCTATTTCATGATTCGCACCCTGTCCTGTCGTGGTGTTTACACATATTTTGACACAAAACACAGGGGAAACCATCTGTTTTGCTCGATGGGCTTCCGCACTGCATGTTTTTACAGCTACCATGCAGCTGTTCTGTAGTTCAACCATCAGCTGACGAATCGTCCGAGACGAAATTCCCGCTCGCTCCGAGTTTATCGACCAACGTGTCTTTTAATACGATTTTTTTTAAAAACGTGTGCTCCCTGCCAAAAGTATTCGCCCGACGTCTCCAGTCGTACATGCTTCTTCTCCAAATCGTTGCCTGCGAGTTTGAAGATTGTGTATTTGATTACGGTGATGTGAACTTTTCCATTCGTTCCAACTAGGAGACCCAAACCTGCTCCAGCCTGACGATGCTCTTGTGCACATAGTCGGCTTCATGACGATATGCTTTACATGGTGGTGACGGTGGTGTTAAGGGCCGTCTATCATCCCAGAGATTCCTCAAGTCTGTGTTCGGCTCATGGCTTTCTGTCTTAGCTAATCTTGCTGGAGTCCCAACCTGCACCCTGATCACACCGTACAGTGTCTTTAATCCTTATCCTTATTCTGAAGTACCACTGACCAGTGTTCCTGTCCCTGGTCCTCTCCTCGGATCTGCCCGATTCATCCTGACGCTCTACCACTTCGATTGGAGACTTGGATTCTGTGCATATAAAGATGGTTCCACATAAACAGCCTAAAGATTCATGAGGTTCCTGAGCAACGCAAAAAACCTTGAGAATGGATTTGAGCTGTAATTAATATCAACATGCTACAATGGTTCAGGATCACAGGTAGCATATAAGTATATAGTAAATGGGGACTAAATGTGGAATGGGATCACATACCAACCTTATAGCAGTCAGGTCTCCACAAAGTGTTCACCATGTAGTGTTTATATTCCACAGAGACTCCAGGGTGCAAACACTACCTCAGTTACCTCCAAAATATATAAATATGTGGTTATGAATGCGGTGTTGAGTCACCTAGGAATATATACTCTATGTGAACTTCGAGCCGCTTAGGTTGTTGACCCTATCAGACCTGCGGGTACTTCAGCATAGGGTGGATGTTTGTCTGTGAGTCTAAACATCTAATCTTAACCCTGCATTAGATCAGGCCTGGAGGAATGCTCGTGCACCGGACAGTGTGTATCGTGTGCATGTCGGGTTTACAAACCCTTACTGTTAACATCCACAGTTTATAAACTGGCAGACGTGTGTGGCTGCTGTTGAGATGATTAATGCATTTCTGTTAAGACTAAATAAAACTCTGCATTTTTCAAAGTCATGTAGTCATTCGAATGGCAGGATGTTGAGGACTGGTGCCGTTGGCTCTTCCTGCTCATAGATAATGCAGTTGGAATATCAGAGTGAGTTCAGTGATACGACGTCTGCTTTCGTTATCCATATCTTTTCTGTCTGTTTCTTATCGTTAAGCCAAGACAGGGATGGAACTTGACCACGCCCAGACTTCCTTTTCCACTACTTTGGGACCATGTAACTGTCAACAAGACTTTGATAAAAAAAACTATATGAGAACTGTATGATTCTTATATAATCGTATATATTTTGTGGACACCTGATCATAAGATCGGCGTGTGCTTCTATTTATTATTCTATTTAATACCACATTTAGTCCCCATTTTCATAGAGTTAAAGAGCTCGATAGCAGGCCATTTAGGATCTTCCACACAATTCCAAACAGTGTAAAGCAGATCTTCATTGAGTTGCTTTGTGCACACAGGCATTGTCATGCTGGAACAGACGTCCAATCGTGTGCCTCAAAGTTTGTGGTAAGTTGGTGTAAGTTGCAAATGTTCCAATTGAACTTCCAAAAAGCTAAAAAAAAAAAAAAAACAGCATTTTTACAGCATTTTAGGCTGTTGTTTTTTTTAGTACGTTTTTTTTTTTCAATTTAATTTATTTATTTATTCGAAACATTTTCAATATTATTTAAAACATTTTCAGTCGATCACAAAGGACATTAAATGCCTTTGAATTTATATTTCATATCTCACATCCACGATACGACGATCAGTGAAAGGCTTCGACCACCTTCATAGAAATGGAAAAAACAGGACAAAAATTAAAGAGCAAAAAATGAAAAAATTGTTCTTTGTATAATATGCAATAAAAAAGAATTTAAATACTTTTATTTGTTCATATATTTATTTAATTATTCATTCGTCCATTCATATACGGTATAATCAAACAATAGAAAATAGAACTGACAAGAAATCAGAGAACAAAAATGTAAATAAAATGATCAAATAGAATTTATGCAGTTTGATAAATGATTATTGTATATGCAGATGTGCAGATGTGCAGTTAATGTAAATGAAATATTAAATAATTTATTATTGCTATATAGAGTTTGTGCTTTCTTTTCTGAACAACTCGTGTTAGTCACAGAAACATATTAATGTGATCTGCTTTCAAATTATGCATTTTCCCAATACAGCCTATGCCTGAGACTCTCCAACACACACACACACACACACACACACACACACACACACACATACCAACTATGACATGAATGTTGATCTGAAAAGGCGTCAGGATTACGAGATGAAACATGGGCTCTGTGCTCGTGTTGAAACAGTCAGCTCCCCTGAGACGCCTGGGTTGGAGGTGGTTTGGAGGTGAAGGGAGGTGATGGGTGATGTTTGCACATTATTGAAAGGATTCTGTTCCTGGAGTCAGAAGGTGAGGACAGCTGTCAGTGTCGGAGGATTAGTAATGCAGACAAACCAGGTCTCTATACACGGGAGAAGAAATGACAGACTGTCTTGGATTGCTCCACTTGGATTGTGGAGCTTCTAGTTAGTTAGTTCAGTGTCAGGAAGAATTCGGATTGACACCTGGGGGGGAAATTACATTTTCTTCACTTTCGTCATCACTTCATCACTTCATCACTTTTGGAACTAAGCTCTATTTACAGCAGCTGTAGTAAAGTGTGATCAATGCAGGCACGTTCCTGTAAAATAAAAAAGGAAGCAATATTCTACCATATTAGACCATTCTAAACTACAGTATAAAAACAAAAATCTGTGGACACGATCATTCCACATTTACCTTCCATTTGCTCCTATAATAACCTCCATTCTTGTTGTCATGGAAGATGTTCCACTCGATTTTGTGGAGATTTGTGCTCATTCAGACACACATAGGTGATAGTAAAGTCAGGTACTGATGTAGGTGAATAAGGTTCGAGCTTTGTAGCAGACCACTCAAGATCTTTCACTCCAACCCATGAAAAACATATCTTCAAGAAGCTGGCTTTGTGCACAGATGCATTATCATGCTAGAACAGGTTTGTATCTCCTAGTTTAAGTGAAGGGAAATTTTCAACTACAGCATCCAATAGACATTTTATACAATTGTTAACCTCAAAGTTACAGGTGTCACAGTACTTTTCTCCATATAATGTCTTGAGATTGATTTAATGCCCTGCACAGATTCAGAAGTCCTCATGCCAGACGCAGTGAAGGAGCCTCAAAACATAATGGAACCTCCTCCATGTGTCACAGTAGGCATCATCTTGTTTTCTTTGAAAGGTTTTTGCAAATGTCAACATGAAGCTGATTTCAAAAAAATATTTTTTTCTTCATCTTTCCACATTTGGAACAGTCCTCTGTTCAATGCCAGAGACATATTTTGCAGGAACTATCAAAAATCCATACCAATAGTTTTTCCGGGTCTGGTCCACTATTAGTGTTATGTTTGTATGTTTCTATCCAGTACCCATCGGTAGATTGATCGGTTATCGGTAAGTACGATCCAACTTGGCTATCAGTTTTGGTAAAATCCACTCGACCTCTAGTTATTCTTTCGGCTTCTCCCGTTAGTTGTCGCTACAGCGGACCATCGCATGTCTGGATGACCTTCCTAATGCAACCCTCCCCATTTATCCGGGCTTGGGACTGGCACTAAGGCTTGTGCAACCCTAATGGCTGGGGTTGGTTCCCTGACCGGGGATCGAACCCGGGCCACAGCGGTGAGAGCGCCGCATCCTAACCACTAGACCACCAGGGAACTCAACCGCTAGTTATTAACGTAGACTAATTAACTGTTAGATTCACCCACCAACCATATGCATAAGTTAGTAAATATTGATTTCAATAGCAATTAATATGAAAAAGTTTTATTATGATAGTAATAATGCTCTTTAAATAAGCGATATATCTCTTGAAAAGCAAAACTTGTTTGTCTGTACGGTACAGAAGAAAGTAATAAACTAATCTATTGTAACATAAACAATTTTATTTTATATTGAATACATTTTAAATCATAATAAAGTCTTCCAAATAATACCGGTAGTCACTAAGCTTGATCATTTCTTGTTAAAGATCCCCCATTAAAGAAACCAAAAAATATGTGGCCGCTTACAGAAAAGAAGTTTGTGGACCTCTGATATAGAGCGATTGCCATTTGTGTGGTTTTGTGACTCATCTTCAGGACTTGGGATGTTAAGAACGGTATCAGTCTGAAATGTACTCACTGAGGAGCGTACAGATATTATAGCCTACACTCACAAGCTGGAACAGGTCACGGGAGATGTGCCCAGGTGCCTCGGCAATCTCTCTCCTTGGAGAAACGCTTCAAGCACTTAGTCTTGTTTTTGCAAAAAAAAAAAAAGATAGACATGAGAACGCTCGGTGAGGGGCTGACGGGGAATTGAGGCTGATACGGTCTATTTTGAGAATGGTTTCCATGACTGGAGATCAGGCATGACTGAGGATTTGCTGGAACAGCTGCCAGAAGCCTGCATGCTGGCCGTCAATTGTTGTGGTGTTTACGGGCAGGAGTGAAATATATCAGGCAGGCGGGTCACTGATTTCTACAAATAGCGACTGAGTATCTAGAAAAACACAGATTTATAATAGTGCCCTTCCTTTGTCCTTTAGCTGATTAAAGTTTCTGGGAAGTCGAGAGTGGTATCTTGTGTGTCAGATTGAGTGTAGATCCTTCAACAGGAGACAAATGATAAAAGTTAACTTTGGTCATATATATTTATTGTCTTGAATTATTTTCCATTTTTTAATAATTGTACTTATAAAAATAATACTAATAATATGTATAATTATTATTATTATTGTATATTATTATTATTATTATTATTATTATTATTAACACTGTATCTCAATTTTTTTATTGTTCATGATTCATGATTTTTTTATTTTTTTATTGCATTTTCATTTTATATATTTATTATTATTATTATTATTATTATTATTATTATTATTATTATTATTACCACTGTATCTAGATATTTTTATTGATTATATATATATATAAAGTATATTATAAATGTCTTTATATAATTCATAAAAAAAATTATATATATTTTTACATACATTTTATGAATGAATTAATTATTTTTTAATTATTATTACTACTACTATTAAATTAGAGTTTCATTTCATTATAAAAAAAACCCTATTAAAAAAAAGGTTTTGATGAATGCAATAATTTACAAAAAATGAATGCAATAATTTACAAATCTCATAAACTTACATTTTATTCACAATAAAATATAAATAACATATCAAATGTTGAAAGTGAGACAAATGTCATGCCAAAGATTAGCTCATTTTGGATTTCATGATATCTACACATTCCAAAAAAAGATCTTTCACTCCTACCAGTGTAAAGCAGATGTTCATGGAGCTGCTTTGTGCACAGGAGAATTGTCGTTCTGGAACAGGTTTGGGTCTCCTAGTTTAGGTGAAGGGAATTCAAACATCCAATACAACTGTGTTTGTAGAGGAACCATATTTAACTGCAAAAGTTAGGTGTCCCAATACTTTTGTTAACGTAGAGTATCGACACCTCGCACCTTTACTTAATGGTTAAATTACACCGTTTGAACAGGGCGTGTTTAGTAGTGGACGGGTTGCCAGATTCGTAAGTTCTACTCCCCAAAACAAATGTGTGTAATCACGTGCTGTAAAGAAATCTCATTCATGGCTTGTCCCCCTTCTCTCTCTCTCTCTCTCTCTCTCTCTCTCTCTCTCTCTCTCTCTCTCTCTCTGTGTTTTGGTAAGAGAAAATAAAAAACCTGAAGCAAACCCATGTGGAAACAAAGAGAACATACACACAAACTTCGTGCAGATCTGAACCCAGGGTCAGAATTGAATCAAACAGGGGACCTGAAGGTCTAAGACAGCAACATCATGCTGTTGGTGGATGTGATTATCGTTAAAGTGCTAATCTCATGCTTAAATATGACTCCAAAAAAAACCTCCTCCTTCAGTTTTACTTGAGAACTGAAAATCAAATGCAAAAATACTGATCTATGAAAACTATTATTAATTATGTGATTTAATATTCCCTTCTCCTAAGCATCAGCCAGATCGAAGGAAGTGGTATAATTCTGATTAGAAGGTCATGAGATCAAATCCCAGCACCACCGAGCTGTCCAGCTGGGCCCTTGAGTAAGGCCCTTGAGTTGTTTTGGATGACACACAGTCAAAGACTCCTTAGAAATGTTGAAAATCTATTCCAGCAATGAAGTAGAAACACTTCCATATTCATTTCATATTGAGTTCTATTTCATGCGTCAAAAATATGGAGTTCATTGTATTTTCATTTCTTTTTATTGCAATCTTGTGCTATACAGTGGTGTGATAAAGTGTTGGCCCCCTTCCTGAGTTCTTATTTCTTTTGCATGTTTGTCACACTTTAATATTTCAGATCATCAAACTCATTTAAATATTAGTAAAAGAGAACACAACTTGCAGTTTTTAAATGAAGGTTTTTCGTATTGAGAGAAAACAAAATCCAAAACTACCTGGCCCCGTGTGAAAAAGTGTTTGCCCCCTAAACCTAATAACTGGTTGGACCACCCTTAGCAGCAACAACCACAATCAAGTGTTTGCGATAACTTGCACTGAATCTGTTACAGCGCTGTGGAGGAATTTTGCTCCACTAATCTATGCAGAATTGCAGAATTGTCATTGGAGGGTTTTTCGAGCATGAAACGCCTTTTTAAGGTCAAGCCACAGCATCTAAACAGGATTCAGGTCAGGACATTGACTAGGCCACTCCAAAGTCTCTATTTTGTTTTTCTTCAGCCATTCAGAGGTGGACATGCTGGTGTGTTTTGGATCATTGTCCTGCTGCAGAACCCAAGTTCGCTTCAGCTTGAGGTCACGAACAGATGGCCGTACATTCTCCTTCAGGATTTTTTGGTAAACAGCAGAATTCATGGTTCCATTAATCACAGCAAGTCTTCCAGGTCCTGAAGCAGTAAAACAGCCCCAGACCATCACACTCCCACCACCATATTTTACTGTTGGTATGATGTTCTTTTTCTGAAATGCGGTGTTACTTTTATGCCAGATGTAATGGGACACACACCTTTTAAAAAGTTTAACTTTTGTCTCGTCAGTCCACAGAGTATTTTCTCAAAAGTCTTGGGGATCATCAAGATGTTTTCTGGCAAAACTGAGACGAGTTATTTTTGCTCAGCAGCAGTTTTCGTCTTGAAGCTCTGCCATGCAGACCATTTTTGCCCCGTCTCTTTCTTGTGGTAGAGTCATGAACACTGACCTTAACTGAGGCAGGTGAGGCCTGCAGTTCTTTGGATGTGGTTGTGGGGTCTTTTATGATCTCTTGAATGAGTTGTCACTGTGCTCTTGGGGTAGTTTAGGTCGGTCGGCCACTCCTGGGAAAGTTCTCCACTGTTTCATGTTTTGCCATTTGTGAATAATTTCTCTCACTGTGGTTCTCTGGAGTCCCAAAGCTTTAGAAATGGCTTTATAACCTTTTCCAGACTGATAGACCTCATTTAATTTCTTTCTCCTTAGTTTCTGAATTTCTTTGGATCTCGGCATGATGTCTAGCTTTTGAGGATCTTTTGGTCTACTTCATGTCAAGCAGGTCCTATTTAAGAGATTTCTTGATTGCGAACAGGTGTGGCAGTAATCAGGCCTGGGTGTGGCGAGAGAAATTCAACTCAGGTGTGATAAACCACAATTTTAACTTTTTCACACGGGGCCATGTAGTTTTGGATTGTGTTTTCTCTCAATAATAAAAACCTGCATTTAAAAACTGCATGTCGTGCTCACTTGTGTTATTTTTTACTAATATTTAAATTAGTTTGATGATCTGAAACATTAATGTCTGAGAAACATGCAAAAAAATGAGAAATCAGGAAGGGGCAAACACTTTTTCACACCACTGTATGTAGGTGATGAGGCTGCGGCTACAGTGAAAGGAGCCGCGTTGAATTGAGTTTACCAGGTTGTTTTTTTTTAATAATGCCATTGTCATTCTGATGGCTTCTGTAGCCGTGGTATAATAATTATGCATTAAGAGGTGGATTTGTTCAGGTAGAACACCACTGAAGGTATAGGTGTGTAGGTGTGGGCCGCCACTTTAAGGGAATGGTGAAACCGGTGTTATCTGGCAACCCGGAGTGGAGCCGAGTAGCAGTGAGCGGAGTTTCAGGTGAGGAGCGGCGGCGCTCTGAGTTCCTCACTGCAGGTAAACGTGCACGGAATACACGTTGGTGAAATCCTTTGGAAGAGCTGGGTGTCTTTATTACTGCTTTATGAACTTTTTTCTACCTGTTAAAACCGTTTTGGTACAGAACTTGTACGGAGCAGGTTGCATTTCAACAATGAACATCTGTAAGTGATAGTTCTATTTCATACAGATGTGTTCTGTATTAGCATTGAATTGAATTGTGTTGATGTTAACCAATTTCTTCAATTCCTCAGATCCATACAGCACAACACACCCTCCAGCTAAGGAGAATTAAAGCACCACTAGATTCGGAAGGAGATCTGTTGGTGGTCCTGATGCCAAGTTCTCCTCTCCTGCTCCATCTGGTGTTTTCCACTGATCAGCTGCTTGCTGTCATGGGGAGTTGAAGCTGGACTGGTTTAGACCGACTGGAAGAAGAGCACCTGGCACTTTTATACCTTCTAAAAAACCTAGAATGATTTCCTCCTAAATACTTGGTTGCACACCGCCCCCTGTTTTGGATCTTCTACATTCATGTACACCCTCAGATGCTGGACTGAGAAGATGTTGGACTTTCGGTCCAACCGAACACCAAGAAACGTGTTTATGGATGCGTTATGGATGTAATGTTTTTGGTGGAGAAGAAACACCATCCCATGATCCTGCAATTCTCTGAACTTCTAACCGATGTTTGATGTGTAGAAGATTAATGACATTGTGATTGACCTGCCAAGGAGCTAGGATGCCAAAACAGGACTGCAGGTAAGTGTATTTAAAAGCTTTTTGATTGTATTTGGATATAATAAAGAAAATGCTTGGAGTGAGCAGAGATGAAGCATCAATCCAGATGTCCAGATATTCTTTTCAGTCCAGCACATGTGGCTTCTGTTCTACCATGTATGAATAGAGCTGACTGTTCCAGTTCACCAGAAGATGTATATAGATTTCTTTTTCACCTCCTCATTGCAATGCTAGTGTGTTCTCTCATCTCATGAACTCTCAGAAATACGTTTCCAATTTTCAACTATCTATCGTGGACGCTGATGTTCTTTCTGATGATGGTTCAACATGAACAGCCTAAAGATCCATGAAGTTACTGAGCAACTCAAGAACTTTGAGACTCTATTTAATATCATCAGTCTGCACCATCGGCTCAGGACTCCGGTTCTGAGCAGTTCTGTATTTAAACTTCAATCACTGAACACCTCAACTATGAAGTAACTGTAATGAGGATGAGGTTCCTTTTTGAGTCTGGTTCTTCTCAAGGTTTCTTCCTCATGCCATCTCAGGGAGTTTTTCCTTCACAACAGATGCCACTGGTCCGCTAATTAGGGACCAACTTACAGCTGCTTTGAGACAATGTCCATTGTTAGAAGTGCTCTACAAAGAAAAATAAATAAAAAAATAGGTGATGTGATGAAGCCTGAAGAGCAGACAGCATTCCAATTCTTTGGTTAATAGGTTTGAAGCTCTATAGCAGGAGATCTTCCACTCCAAGCTATGTATCTTCATTGCATTATCATGCTGGGACAGGTTTGGGTCTTGTAGTTAAGGCGAAGGAACTCCAAAGAGATCCACATTGGCGAGGAACCACTTGTGGCTAGAATTTCATTTATACTTCAAAAAATCCTGGTGGTTCCTGGAGAACATTTCCAATACCAGAGATACTGATTCGTCGAGCTGCTGATGATTTAAACCTAAAAGTGAATGAACATTCTTACAGATGTAGGATTGATAAATACACGCAGTATAAGACTGATCCGAGAGCTCACTACTGTCTTCTTCAGGTTCCACTGAGAGCAGACGTCACCTATTCACCTGCTCTCTGCACCTTTGCACTCTGCACTCCCTTTAAAGTTAACGTTCTGAGGTTTATGACCCCGTCACAGCGTTTTAGCGTCGGGCCTTTCGACCCGGCGAAGCCTTTGACCTCAATTTAGCTCAAATATGCAGCATGTCTCTCTGTGCACTTCCATGTTGTGCCTTTTGTCTTAGACTGAACATGCTGTGACTTTCTTTCGGGCATTTCCTTCACCTACACTAATGAACTCTAAAGTGGGAAACAATGAATTAATGGAAATCATTAGTGCAGATTTTTTATTTATTCTAATGCCCAAAAAATGTAAAAAAAAAGTCAGCATTCCACTTTATCCCAAATGTGTCCAATATCAAAAGATCTTACACTCCAAAACATGTAAAGCATATCTTTTCATAGAGCTTATAGAGGTATAGTCATGCTGGAACAGGTTTGGTCTCTTAGTTCAAGTAAAGGGAACATTTTATGCTCCGGCATCCAAAGGCATCTTATAGATTTATGTGGGATCGAACCATTTATGGCTGGAAAAACCTCAGGTGTCCCAATACTTTTGGCAACATAGTGTGCGTGTTGATTTTTGAAATGGTCACAATCTTAGTGCAAAGCGTTGTTTTTGTCTTTTTTTGTTACTATTTCAGAGTCGAGTTTGAGGAAGAACCACATATGGCTAGAAAAGTCAGGTGTCCATATATCAAGACCTCCTGGCTTTGCTTCACAGCGAGAACCAATCTGAAGACTCATGGATTTCCCCCCACACACACACACATACACACACACACACACATTTCAGAATGTTGTGGATAAACAGCGGCTCTTCGGATTTGTGTCTGATCACTGGAGTGTGTGAGGGAGATATATATCGTGGGTGGCAACCGTTCTGGTACACGGTCGAAAAGAACCTGTTGGGAACAGAACTGTTTGGAACTGTAAAAAGATAAGACCGAGTATAAGCTTTAAGCGGTCTACTGAGACTTTTTTCTAAAGTGAGTGTGAGGACAATATTGCCAGGAAGAAAAACATGAGTTTTCACATGCAGTAAAGAGTTTTTGGCTCGTTTAGTCCTGCAATCAGTGGGAGAAACTTTTCACAAGTTCACATAAACGTTCCATGATTAAAAGACAGAATCAGGACGTGGTTTCAGTGGGATTCATGTACAGGAAGTAGTTGTTATACTTTTAAAGATGTGTGCATGTATCTACACACACACACACACACACATTTTACATTACATTAAATTAGCACAAATTAAACTAATTAAATAAAATTAAATAAATGGAAAAATGTAATTAAATAGTTTACATCGGTTAGACCTTATTTGGGTAATACAGATGTGTATGCAGCAAGAGCTTCCTCTCTGAAGCATGTAAACCAGATCTTCAAGGAGCTCACAGGTTCGGGTTCAAGTTTAAGTAAATGCTAATTTTTTTATAGCACATCTAAAGACGTCCTGTACCATTGACGTACTATACCATATATATATATATACACATTATACCCTATATGGACAGTAGGATTGGGTCACCTGACCTTTCCTGCTACATCTGGTTCTTCCCCAAACTCTCCCCATAATGTCCGAAGCACACAATTGTATCGGATGCCTTTGGATGTAGTAGCATGAATGTATTTCTTTTACTTTAACCAGGAGACCCAAACCTTTCCCAGCATGACAATACCCCTGTGCACAAAGCAAACTCCATGAAGATCTGCTTTACATGGGTTGGAGTGGAAGATCTCCTGCTATAGAGCTCTGACCTCAATCTTAACACCTTAAATTGTTGGGATTCCAGCCAACAACGCCCTTTAAGCTGAATGAGCTCAAATCTCCACAAAATCTAGTAGAACATCTTCCCAGAAGAGTGAACGTTATAATAACAGCACATGGGGACTAAATGTGGAATGTTCAAAGGACATATACGTCATATTTACCCAGTACACAAGGATTGGATTGTATAGATGCTATGTAATGTATAGTGAAAATAAGAAAAGGGCTTTGGGAGTCAGCTTTCTCCTTAAATGTAGAAGTTAATGATCTTGAAGGGAATTCTTGACCTTGGTTCCATCACTCATGGGACATGATCGTCATGGCAGGTCAGACAGAATCATTAGGTGTTATTGATGGTGCGCCAGTGACCCAGGGTCAAAGGGTCATTGTTAATGAGGCGTCTCATTTTTGTCAGATATTTTCTTGCCTTCTAGCAGTTGCATTGTTCAGTAGAACACAGTAGGAGACTAAAATCTAAAAGCTCAAATCTTCCTAAACAAACTGAAATTTAAGCAGAAACCCAGAACAATCAGGATGTGAAATTATTCACCGTATTGCATCTAACAAAAGATGACAAGCAGAAGTCGCTGATGATCACAATACTAACCACACACACACACACACACAAACACGGGACTTTTACACATGTACACCTGCCAACCATGTGGCATCAATACATACAGCAAGAAGTCATGCACTTTATTTACTTTTATGACCGTGTAATTATGTTTTTTTGTCCCAGCTTAGTAGTAGTGGCTCAATAGATCTGATCAGAAGGTCTGGGTTCAAGCTGCTACTATTGGGCCCTTGAGCAAGGCCCTTTACCCTCTCTGCTTTAGGGGCACGGTATCATGGCTGACTCTGTGGTTTGACCCAGCTTCCTCATACGCTGTAGTGATGAGTCAAAGCATCGCAAAAACTCCATAGGTTATGTACAGGAAACAGAATTGAGTAGTTTACCTCTCAACTGTTCTAGTCCAAGTTGTTTGTTGTTTCGTCACGTGATTCCCATAGACGCTACGCAGTTATAAAAACTAGGGCTGCAACTAACGATTCATTTGATAAATTATTAATCGGATTAAAAAACTTTATTTTTTCTTATTAGATGTTTTGCATATTATAACTATATAAAACTCAGTGTATTTATGTACAAAATGCAAAAGCCACGTAGTGAGTTTATCTATTTTTAATTTTAGACATTTTAAAGTTAATAGCGGCTGCTAGTTGCAAATTTTTACTTTTACCGAGTGTAACTCAACTACATGGTTTGTGTACTTCGTCCACCACTTTAATAATAATGTACACATAATACATAATAATAAAATATATATATATATATATATATACTATTTTGTATAAAAAAATATTCTTGCCCTTGGCCGACATTTGACTGAAGGGAACTCGATGTGGTTTTCTGTTCATCCCCCATTAGGTTTTGATGTTTTATGTGAGCTGCTTTTCTGCTCACCATGTTTGAGTGAATATGTAGCTTCCAATATCCTCCCTGGCAGCTCAGATCAGCCTGACTATTTTCTACTGACCTCTGTTATTATCTCTCATTGTTTATTCCTTGTTTTTTGCTTCATCCTTTGTATCAACTTTCGTGTGCAAAAATCGCAGCAGTTTCTGAAATACTCAAATGTTGAAATGACAAATCCTCGAGATGACTTGAAGCTCTTGACCTGTATCTGCATGATATTGTGTATTGTACCTCTGCCACATGACTGGCTGATTGGATGACTGCTTGAATGAGCAGGTGTACAGGTGTTCCTATTAAAGTGGATATTGAGGATATATAGGTTATAAGATAAATGTTGCTCTTTAGCAGATACTGTAAGATGTAGTGTGAAGTGAAATCCATGTTTAGTCCCCATTTGCTGTCATAATAATCACCACTCTTCTGGGAAGATGTTCCACTAGATTTTGTGGTGATTTGTGCTTATTCAGCTACGAGGACAGCATTCACATTCATTGTTCTTGACTTGACTGCTCTATGTCAGAAGATCTTCCGCTGCAACCCATGTGAAGCATACCTTAATGGAGCTGACTTTGTCATACTGGAACAGGTTTGGGTCTCAAGTTCAAGTTCCAGCTACCGCATCCAAAGACATCCCATAAAACTGTGTGCCTTTAAGTTTGAGGTAAAAGTTTGGAGAGGGACAAAATATGGCTGGAAGAATCAGGTGTCCTCAGTAGTTTTGTCCATATAGTCCATCATGCTAATACATAGAGACAGGATCATTATCATCAAGCTAAGCCTATTGTATTGAGTAGTTAAAGACGTATGAACAGCAACAAATATGCAGAGTATCTTATATGTTTAGTCCTAATAACTTGTATATATTTCTTTATTTTTCAGGAAGACATTATAGAAATTGCCTTGGTAACAAGGAATTAAAAAAAACAAACATATATGTCTAATGCTTGGTATCAAATAATGGACCACAACTTCTCTGAAGGCATTTTTAAGCACCAGCTCCTAATAACAGGAAACAATTTGCAGAATTTTTATATGCTCACAGCTTTATAAATAAATGTCCTAAAGGGCGTCTCTTCATTCAGCTTTGAGATCATCCTTATTTTTTTTCCTATTTTTAACTCAGTGCCATAATGAGCTTTAATGACACTGATTACATTGTTAAGAGGTTTCAGTGAAGCATGCCTGGGTATGAATTCTCCATAATCAAGGCCTGAATGGTTTGTAATAGGCTGACATTGTTTGTTTGGTCTGTTTCTAGGAAACTGTCTCTGTCCCAGGCGCTCACCCTTGTTATGCTGTTGACGTCCCCGGATTGCCTGTCATCCCAGCAAGTAAGATAACACCGCTTCTTCTTTTCCATCATACTCTTCCTGAGTGACGCTGGACAACGGCTCGACTCTCGACTCCAACACCGTTTATCTTTAAATATCACGATCACTCGTAATTACGCTTGATAGTGTCTCATTTCCAATCATTGGCCCAATATTTAAAACAAATTTTGCTTCCATCAGTTGCCTTCAGCCAGGCGTTTTTTTAGGATGATGTTTGAAAGCTAATAGCGGTAATAGTATATTCTGCCTGGCAAGTTCCTCCTGTCAGAACTGTAGCCTAATAGTTCATCGGTGCATCACTGCAGTCTTTCATCGCTGATTGTTTGGCTGTCAGACAAGGTTGAGCTGCGGAGGAAAAAATTCTCTCTCTATTTACTTGATTGTCAGCAGGAACTTGCAAGAGAGGTTTAAAACAGTGACTCTTCCTACGTTCTCTTTCCGTATGGTTTAAGTGGCAGGTGTTGGACAGGCTGTTTGTAGACAGTTGAATTTATTGCCTTCCTCTTGTTAAACCACCCCCACCACACACACACACACACACACACACACACACACACACACACACACACACACACATTTTCTCAGTTACTCTGAAGCATTTCTCAAATCATTCGTAATAATTGCAAACCAGTAAGTGCACAAAAGCCTTTACTTTCTCAAAATACTTTGTTCATCTCTTAAAATTATTTGATAATAACCACTTTTTCCATCAGAAGTCCTTTTCTTATTGTTCACAAAAAAAATCTATATTCTTGTTGTCAGTATGACGGCTCAGGATTCGCGGTTTTCCCGATGTAAACTACGGTTTGTAATATAATGATTGAAAAAGCAGAAGGATCATTTCTTCTGTACGTCATCTATAAATGTTTAGCAGCACGAAAGTATTTATTTGATTGCATATTTTATTTATATTAGTTGCAAGAGACCGGAAAGATTCACACTTTTATTATTGGTTGATTTGATGCCGTTCACTCACCTTTCGTTAGTGACATTCAATGGAGGTTATGGCGACGGATGATCCGCTGTGGCAACCCCTAATGGGAGCAGCCGAAAGAAGACATCATAAACGATTGAAAATTTATAAAACAGCAAAAATACAATTAATTAAGTCAATGTACCGTATTTTCCGGACTATAAGCCGCTACTTTTTCCCCACGCTTTGAACTCCGCGGCTTAAACAATGAAGCGGCTAATTTATGGATTTTTCCAGGTTTTTCCCGGTTTCACAAACTTCAAGCCAAAAAACTGAGCCCCATAACATTAGACCAATGAAATTTCAGAACGGGTTCAGGTGAACCAATGAAACTCTTTATATTAAATCAGATGCGCTCCCACTGAATCGGGCCGCACCACATCATAAATATGGATGATGTTCCTCTGACGTTTGACCTGCCGCTCACTCGGACTGTCTACAGGAAATGAGAATCATTCGTCACGCTGAAAACAACCGGGCATGAAAAAACACACTTTACCTGTGTTCTGAGCTGCACGGCATCGGGAGAAAAGCTTCACCGATGGTGATTTTTAATCTCACGACGATGCCGAAAGATAAACTCTCGAGAGAAATCATTGTGAAAGGAAGGAGGAAGACAGTGAACAATGACCTTCTTGGTAGGCTACTGTTTAGATACAAGCCGTGTAACAGGCACTGTCTTTCATTAAACCCTGTGTAAAGTTCATTAGTTTCAATGTAGACACTGCGGCTTATAGACAGGTGCGGCTTATTTATGTTCAAAATAAAAATCTTTGTCAATTACGGTATTAAAAAATGTAACAATAAGTTTTTAAAAAAAATTTTCTGATCTGAGAAACTAAAAAAAAAAAAAAAAAAAAAAAGGTAAAACAAATATATGTGTATGTAAAAAAGTATTGGGACGCCATATGTGGTTTCCCTATCATTCGAATTAGGAGGCCCAAACCTGTTCCAGCATGATGTTCCAGAAAGACAGATTCATGAAGAAATACTTTACATGGGTTGGACTGGAAGATCATGTGTGGCTTGTTATAGAGCTCTGATCTCCTCCCTATTGAACAATGAATCAGGCCTCCTCACCTCACCTACATTAGTACCTGACTTTTCTAACACCCTTGTATCTTAAATGGTCACGAAGATCTTCACAAACACACTCCAACATCTAGTGGAACATCTTTCCAGAAGAGTGAAGAGCAAATCGGGGCTATATGTGGAATGGCAATCTCAAAAATCAAGTCGTGTGTTTTCTTAACAGGCCTCCGTCACGCTCGAATTCCCTCTCGCCCAATCCAATCCAATAAGAAGTCAGGATGTCTCCAGCTACATTGTCCCACGGGGGGGAAAAACTCCCATTCCGAAGGTTAAAGGTCAATTTCATTAATCCAGCTTGCCCACTGGCCCCATGGCGGTTTGTTATCAACACTAATTTGAGTCTTTGGCACTTTAATGAGGCCATTCGCAGGTCACGCTACAATAGAAAGTCATTGACTGCAGATATAAATCTCCAGGCTGAGCATGTTAGTGCAGTTTCATGTCATTTCACGGTTTCCCAAGAGGAGACCAGGAGCCCAAATCAGTCGTTATCAGTATATTATACAGATATAGTGTATTATATAATGATGATTCAGGATTGATTACCTATTTTATGTACGTGTTTGTTTGTGTGTGTGTGTGTGTGTGTGTGTGTGTGTGTGTGTGTGTGTGTGTTCTAATAGAGAACAAATGTATGCGCATGTATGAAGGTGCCTGAGTTGTTCTACATTACTGCTGCTTTTTATATTGCATTCCACACACCCTTTATATTCTTCATAATAGATTACATTTACGTTCAAGCTGTTTTATATATACACTATATGGACAAAAGTATTGGCTCACCTGACCTTTCCTGATACATGTGGTTCTTCTCCAAACTGTTAGCACAAAATTGTACAGGACGTCTTTAAAAGCGTAATAAAACAATTTTGCGTTCACGTGAATTCAGAAACCCGAATCTGTTCCAGCATGGTGATGCCCCTGTGCACAAAACATGGGTTTCAGTGGAAGATCTCATGCTATAAAGCTCTGAACTCAACCCTACTAAACACCTTTGAGATGAATGTGAACACTTACTGCACCACAGGCCTCCTCACCTCACCTCCATCACCTGACTTTACTAACACCCTTGTGGCCGATGAACACAAATGTCCACAAGCACACTTCTTCAAAATCAAGTGGAACATCTTCCCACAAAGAGAGGAGCAAATTATATCAGCAAATTGGGACTAAATGTGGAATGCGATGCTCAGAAAGCACACACACATATATATACATATTAAAATATATATATATATATATATATATATATATATATATATATATATATATGAATGTATGTATAAATGGGTGTAATTTCTTTAAGTGAAGAAGCTGTGTGTGAGGTTGTTTTAATTGACAGACATGAGAGGGTGTGAAATCCTGGCTTCCACGCTCTTCTCACGTGAACACACACACAAATATGCGTATGTGATGGAATCGGGGTGGCCCCAGGGACCTGATGAAAGCTGCTGTCTCGTCTCGATCCCTCGCTGCCTGTTTGTCTCGGATCATAGCCAGAGACGGATTTGAGAACGGCACAGTAATGTTATCCAACATGACGATTAATTCGCCTCTACAGGGGAGGAAATGCTATAGCAATGCTACATACTGGTACATACAATAGCTTAGTGGCAACGTGGCTCTGCTTAGTGCTTAGACGTGTCGATTGAGCCGTACTACTGAATAGGAAATGATTAATAGTTTATCCATAATATTCTTAACTAGTATATTAGCCAAATTGCAATAAACGTAAAATAGAACTGGTTTAGAACCGGCTTGGTCTAATATATTATTTAGAAACCTTTTAGCAATTTGTTGCCATTAATTGAGATTTATCAGACCCTGAAGCAATACATGTAGAACAATTAGCAAATTAGCAAACGCCCTTATCCAGTGTAACTGTAAGGGTTAAGGGCTTTGCTCAAGGGACCAGCAGTGGTAGCTTGTTGGTGATGGTGGGATTTGAACTCACAACCTTCTGACCACTGATCTCCCACTTCCCCCTCAGGACTGTTTTCCCACCCCTGGACATGAGACCGGTCACTGAATTGTGTAGCTGGTTTGTTGTAGGTGTCGGGGGTTCAAGCTCCTGTATCACCAAGCTGCCACCCTTAGGGCCCCTGAGCAAGACCCTAAAGTACATGTGACAAGCATAAAAGCACCTTTTTTATTCAACATGCTCAATTAATACGTATCAAGCGGAGGTTTGCTAGTAGCTGCCCTTAGGGTCTTAAGTCCCCATTGCTAATCTCTTGATGTCATACAGCCCATCTCAATCACTTTGATCAGCTGAAGAGGATCTACTATTAATCCTCAGGATTACTTGCAACCGTTACACAGAAAATGTGAAATAATATTGCAAAAAACGTAGTTGTTTAAGCTGAACGGTTTATAGTCTATTGGGTTTTTATCTTTGTAAATATAATTTAAATTGTTGTATTTCTCCTTATTTTTATTCCTGGCTGTTTCCCACCCTTTAAAGCTCCACCTTATTATACAAGAAGATACCAAGCACCAGTGGTGGATGAATGACACAAACAATGTAGTTGAGTTAAAGTAGAGATACAATCAGTAAAATGTGACTCCAGTAAAAGTGTCCTTTTAAACTTTCACTTGAGTAAAAGTGCAAAAGTCTTTGCTTTCAAATGTATTATGAATTAATCAACTCAGTTTATGTAAAAAGACTCGAATGTGACTCTCAGCACACTTATCTATTAATAGAATGATATTAATGACTCAAACGCTGATTGATTTCTAATTAAAGAGATCATGAGCCCAAAACCTTCTTTTCATCTACTTAAAAAAACAATCGCACAAATGAGGTCATGTGTGTTGTGGCCAGTTCGGGTTTCTTCCATCATTTATTCCTCTGTAAATGTTCTGCTTGATGTTGAACTGACGTTGAACTGTATGTTGTTGATCAGTAGATACCAAGAAAGCAGCAATCAAAACAAGTTTAAAACAGAGCGTGCGCTCGATCCTGATTGGTGGATTGCTGCGTATTTGACTATTTTTTATCTGTTCAACTGATTTTGCAAAATGGAGTAAAAAGTAAAATATTCGACTTCATAATGTAGTGAAGTTCAAGTAAAAGTTTTCTCAAATGAAAATACTTCAGGGAGGTGAAGGCTAAAACAAGTTTCCTTTCAACTGCATCCTTTCAAAATGCTGCTCTTGCTGCATTACAACGCAAAGTGCTATCTGCCCTCTTCTGCATACTTTACACCCATGATTGGCATGTGTTCCTGTGATTGACTAAATGAACCCAGAATGCTCAATGAATTTTAAAGTAGCGCTTTGTTTGCACTTTTTTGTATGTTTTTATATGTATGAATAAATATATAATTTGTCCACGGTCTTTTTAGCACATTTTTATTCATCTCTTACACCCAGTTTTTTGTGTTTGATAGATTCGGAGCACACGTGTTGGCCGTCCATCTCGGGTCCCTCGGCAGTCGTTTTTTAAGAGTGAATGGGCTTCGTGGGGAGTTTGGTCAGAGTGTTCTCGCTCCTGTGGGGGAGGAGCATCCATCCGCAGACGGACCTGCATCTACAGGTATGGCACTGCTGTCACAAGGTTGCATCTAAAAGAATGCTGTACGAATCAGACATATAGAAAATCCATTATTAAGATTTATTTCAAACTTTGTCCAGTGGATATGTAGAATAAGTTGCAGTAAGTCATATTAAACATATTACATGTATTTTATGGTGTTTTTTTAAGGAATACAGTTGGAGGACAATGTTTGGGAGATCCCAGGCAGTATAAGATCTGCAACACTAAGGTATAATAAATGTTAAGCATTAAGTAAGTTTGGAATTATCGTGCCGGTTATTGGCTTTTAATCAGTAAAGCGTATATGTAGTGGCCTGGGAAAACTCTTTAAAATCAGACTACAATTAAGAGAAAATTGAATTTTCTATTCCTGTTTCACTGAAAAATAGCAATGCACCGATTGCAGCTTTTATTTTTTATATAAAATCTTTTTTTTTGTTGTCAATAAATATTGTTTGTTGCTTAAATTAAATAGAACCAAGAAAGACATGAACGAGGTGGTATCAGAAAGTTTCCAGACTAGTTTTGTAACAAGCCAACAGATGGCAGCACAAGGATGAACGCACAGTCACAGGGAGCACACAAGTCGGTGTGCCAAAAGACATCATTCTGTGTAGATCGGTAGCTGTGCAGCTGCTTTTCTGATCACGTGCGCACTCTGTCACCGAGCTCTCCACATACGTGAGTTTCTCGGCGTGAACAACATGATCTCACTTGCGCACCCACCCTACTCGCCTGCAGACTCCTGCAGACCTCGCCCTCTTCCCGAAGATGGAAATCCAGCTCAAATGTTGCCGTTGTTAACATCACTGTGGAGATCGCGGATTGCAGTAGGTGATTGAGAGGCTTCGAAAAGAAGACTTCCAGGACATCTTCCAGGAGTGGCAGGAACGCTGGAAGTGCTGTATCGCTGTGCAAGGGGACTGTTTTGAAGGTGATAGTGTGTCAACGTAGATAAATATAGTACTTTCTTGTAAACAGAGCCCGTCTCGAAACTTTGTATTTATCTTCGCCTTACATCCACATTTGTTAAGCTAGCTCTTAATTTGGCCTGACATAATCTTTGTGGAAAACCTACTCATGATTAGAACATGGATAAAAATATTTTTAATAAAAAATATATATTTATGTTTCGGACAAAAGTATTGGGGCACCTGACATTTCTGGTCCAAATTTGGTCTTCCTCAAACTGTTACCACAAACCTGGAGACACACAATTTTATACAATGTCTCTGGATGCAGTAGCATAAAATTTCCCCTTCAGTTGACAGACACCCCTCTGCACAAATCCAGCTCCATGAAGATATGCTTTACATTGTTTAGAATGAAAGATCTCCTGCTATAGAGCTCGAACCCTTTTGAACAATGAATGTGAACGCTGACTGCACCCCAGGCCTCCTCACCTCACCTACATCCATCAGTACCTGGCTTTAGTAACACCCTTGTGTTTCTGAATGAGCACAAATCTCCACAAAATCTAATGGAACATCTTCCACAACGTTATTATAAGAGCAAATGGTGACCAAATGTGGAATGGGATGTTAAAAAAGCCAACCTCATGCTAAAACCTTTGTTAGTTACATTTATTTTTGGAGTTCTATGGGTTTTCCCAGATCATTACACAAATCCCTGAAATAAATTATTTCACCAATCGGCAATAGATTTGTTTTTAAATGTGCAGAAGATGATTATAAATGAATAATTCATACCTAGGAATGAACCTATGCATTATGCCTTGTCATTGTTGTGGGCGGTTGAGATGAGTGTAGAAGAAGCATATTATAGAGAAGTTATACTTTAGATTTTTGGATTTAAATTGACCAAAAATTAGGACCCAAAACACTGTGTTCTGGCAACCCTAAAAACACAAACCCAACCAAAACCCCAGGCTGCATTATATCAAAACAGCAATAAGACCCATTATAAGAATGTAGAAGTTTGTTCCTTATAATTTTAAGTTTGTCCCTAATGAGTGAGCCAGTGGTGACTGTGGCGAAGGAAAAACTCCCCGAGATGGCATGAAGAAGAAACCTTGAGAAGAACCAGACTCAAAAGGGAACCTCATCCTCATCACCGAATGTTCATTCATTACACTGTTGAGGTGTTCAGTGATTAAATGCAACCTGTGGTCCATTGTAGCAGACAAAATCTATGAATTACAGACCAAATCCATCTTCAAAGTTCTTGCGTTGCTCAGTAACTACATGGATCTTTGTGCTGTTTATGTGGAACCGTCTTTATATGCTTTAAAGTGTCTCCAATTGAGGAGAACCCCATACAGAGGTAGGGAGTCAGGACGGATCGGGCAGATCCAAAGAGAAGAAAGGGACATGAGAGAAGATAGAGAGAAGAGGGGGGACAGGAAGAGAGAATAAGGATTGTTAAACATTTTCATTCTCGCACACATATATTTTTGTTTCTCCATCATTGAACATGTAAAGGCTCTGGCATGGGGGAGTTGATCTCAGATGTTGAGCTAATTTATGAGCTCCTGGTTCCACAACTCCAACTGACTGTAGAAGGTTGTAGAAAGAAGTCAAGTCAAGTCAAGTTATTACTCATAATCAACATAAGCCGGTGTTTGTAATGTTTTCTTAATTTATAATCACATTCTTGATGAGCATGAGGATGGGTTTCCCTTTTGAGTCTGGTTTCTCTAGAGGTTTTGTTCCTCATACCGTCTAAAGGAGTATTTCTTTTGGCCACAGTCGCCACAGGCTCGGAAAGAATACACATCATTCACATTAACATTTTTGTTCCATAATTCTTACATTCTTCATTCTATCCAAAACCAAACTGGTCCATTGTGTACAAAAGGTTGAAGATCGGTGCTTCATGTGCTTTCAAACCTAAGACGCCTGTCTCCAGGGTGGCTCTGTAAAAAGGATGCGAAACCTGTTGATAAAGCAGGGCAGAGGTAGTTCCTGAGCAAGTACAGACAGGAAGGCTGTATGTGTGTGTGTGTGTGTGTGTGTGTGTGTGTGTGTGTATAACTTTTATACACCTCTGGTTCATCTTAAACAGGGATGTCCTCCTGGATCTCTAGACTTCAAAGAACTACAATGCAAAGCTTTTGATGACAAGCCCCTAGTTGCTGGGAGCAGTTACCAGTGGACGACTTTTCATGGAGGTCAGTAAAGCATGCGTGAAAATCTCCCTCCCTCAAGCTTTACTCAAGGTGACCTCATCAATGTCCTTTGGTTTGTCCTGATGTCCCAGGCTCTGACCCCTGTGAGCTCAGCTGTTTGGCCTTGGGACACAATTTCTACTACAACTTTGGGCGAGTCCTGGATGGCACGCCCTGTTCAGCCGAGCCTGGGGCTGAATGTGTGAACGGGAAATGCCTGGTGAGGGACAACCTGCAATTTCAATACACTACTCCGGCTTTTTTCTTCTTCTTCTCCTTTTTTTATTTCTTTGATAATGCATAATCGTTTTTGTATGTTTTATGAGTTAGTGACATACCCAGTCTTTAGATTAGCTAGAGGCAAAGCAGCTGTGCCATGTGGAAAGCCTCAGCTCTTCATGCACACCCACTTAATCTCCGTAACGTCACATTTTTTTATGCTCGTTAGATAAATTTAGATAAACACATGAAGGAACATTTTTTTAATTCCATTCCATTTACAGCGATGTTATAATTTGAGCAAAAATCTTACTCATCATCACTTATCCCACCCCCTACACTTAAACTAGTGCATGTGGAGAACTGTTTTAACCACCAGAAACATGCTCATGTGCATTGAATGAGGGTAAAGATCCAGGTCATGGTGCAGCTTCTCAAGCAAGAACCTCAGCATAAATATACATATGTGCATTTATTTTTTTTGCACATCCTATTCCACATTTATTCTCCATTCGCTATTATAATAAGCTTCAGGAAGATGTTCCACTAGATGTTGTGGAGATGATGTGCTCAAGGGCATTAGAAAAAGTGAGGAGGAGGTCTGGGGTGCAATCAGTGTTCCAGTTCATACCAAAGGTCTTCAATAGGGTTGAGATCAGAGCTCTATAGCAGGAGATCTTCCACTCCATCTCATGTAAAGCAGATCTTCACGGAGCTGCTTTGTGCACAGGGGAATTGTCCTGCTGGAAAAGGTTTGGGTCTCCTAGTTCAAGTTATCCCATTTCTTCCAGTGCTCTCAGTATAGTACAGTAATGGTCCATCACATCTTTCATATATACTCACCCTCTACTATACCAATTTGGTGTCATATGGAGATTGTGGATTTCTTCTCACCAGAACCTCATTAAAGCTCCCCTCATTCATGCTCTTCCATATTTTCTCACTTCTTCTCACCTATGAGACCAAGGCTTGAAGTCACAGCATGCATTCCCATCCTTATTTTTAATAAACATGTTCAAAATAGTCCTTGACGCAGCGTATATTACACAGACGTGAAGCTGAATTTATGGGCTGTGAGAAAAGTGTGTGAGTGTTTTGAGGGTCCTCTGGCACTCAGAGGACCACCTGCAGGAGAAGCAGGTGGTCTGATGGTGCAGGATAGATGGAGTCCAGATTACGGAGCGCACCCTTGAAATCTACTTACGATATACACCGTATGTTTCTAATCACTGGCCCCTGACGACAGTCGTGAAGGGTTATTTAAATCAACCGATCGAAGTCACGGTGGTTGATCCCACGTACACGTGGTGAAGGAAAGAGAGGAGAAAAAAAAGGAATGAAAGAGCGTCTTTTCCTGTTTGTTTCAGTTTACGCTCAAGTGCGTGAGAAGGTTAGTGTGAAACAGAAAGCGAGGTTTAATTATAGGCTACTGGAGTTGCCAGGGAGCGACGGGTGTAAAGACCTCCCTATGGATTTGATAATCCCCTCTTCGAATTTTCCTGGGCCCTTCCTCCTCCTCCTTCTGACTCACCCTCTCTGATCCGGGGCTCCTGTGTGAACCTTTTCTGAACATGTTTTTCCCAGCTTTGTTTGATCCAGATAGAGACCAAGGTCATGCCACAGACCATCTGCTGCGGGATGACCGTGAAAAAACGCTTTGCTGTAGTGGACTTATTGAAGCGGTCCAGATTGGATTCGGTTTGGATTTTTTTTGTTGTTGCTGTTTTAGCGGTTCACATCCTTCTATTTTTTTTTTACAAATGAATCATTGGCTTATGGAGACAACGTGCACTGGACATGTAAAAATTGCATTGGACCGCTGATTCTCTAGCAGAACTTGAGAATGCGCCGGACGTTTTGTGCAGGATTTAGATATCAGACCTCGGGTTTGAATGAAAATAAAAAAGCACACGTGTTTCTGAACCGAATACTGGACTCTGCATGTGATGACAGATTTAATAGCTGTGAGGTGAGACATGGTACAACAGGGAATGTTTATTCTGGTAGAGCACAACGTGTATTTCGTCTGTTCTTACCTTGATTTTACTCAAATCCCAAAGATGGCTTGTGAAGACGTGTGTATATCTTTAAGCCCTTTATCATGGCCATGTAGGTGATCCTGTGAAGAATGGTCATGGGATGGGAAAACAGCAGCTTGTGGAGGAAGGGGGTGTAAGATGTTGGACTTCTTATCAGAAGGTCATGAGTTCAAATCCCACCACTAAGCAAGGCCCTTAACCCTCAACTGCTCAGTTGTATGAATGAAATAAATGTAAGTCACTCTGGATAAGAGCACCAGCCCTGAATACCTACAACAATACAGACATGTGTAGGTCATGCACAGAAGTTTCACATAGACAGTATCCTGGATCAGTTTGGGATCAAAGTGGTATCCCAGTGCAACCTTCTGCATCACCAAACCACCCTAAAGACTCATTTGAGTCAAAAATTCACATACGAGGGGGTATCAAAAGGTTTTGAGACTCACTCTGTTTACAAGAAAGTACTTATTTATTTACGTTTACACACGATAACCTTCAAAATGGTCCTCCCAGCATTCCTGCCACTTCTGAACTGTGTCCTGGAAGTCTTCTTTTCGGAACCTCTCAAGCACCTTCTGCGATTCACGCCGGATCTCTGCAATCGTGTCAAAACGGCGACCTCTGAGCAACTTCATCTTCCAGATGAAGAGGGCAAAGTTGGCATGAGCCAATCCTGGAGAGGATCACGTGGATTGTTCTCCGACGATCATCATGCACGTGTTGCCAAAGGGTTTTGTTGATCTCTCGTCGTCTTTCAGTGATGTTCTTCTGCTCTTTAAACTCTCGTGCCGCTCAAAACACCTCGAAAGACTCGATGCAGCATAGGAAATTTTCTCGTCCTTTTTAGACCTGGAAAATCGATAGGATTTTAGAAGTGGTAGCTTAGTGATTAAAATGTTGGCCTTCTCATTGAAAGGTCATGATTTCCAATGCCAGCAATGTTAAGTTGCTACCTCTCAAGGGCCCTTAAACAAGGTTCTTAACCCTCAACTACTCGGTTATCTAAGCAGAATAATTGTAAGTTGCTTTGGGAAAGGGTGTCTGCCAAATACCACAAATGTAATGTAAATGTAGATTTCGACTGGTGCCATATAAAATGCTTGATTAGTGTAATCCTTTCAGATGGGTGTGCTGTGATCTGCATCTGAAATAGCATGTCGTGATAAGTTGGGAGGGACGGCTGTTGGGTTTCTAATCTTAGTTTTTTTGTTTGTGTGTAGAAACCAGGGTGTGACCTGATCTTTGGCTCCCAGCTGCAGGAAGATGCCTGCATGGTGTGTGGAGGCCAGAACACTACCTGCCTTCAGCACCGCAGTGTTTACCGGAGTGGCGAGCAGGACCTCGGTCAGTACCGATACGATTTTCTGAATCAGGAAGCGCTTTATTGCCAAGTATGTTTGCACTTAACAAGGAATTTGTTTTGGGAATTGTTATCCTGTGGTTCCTGTAGGTTCCTGATGAAGTGCTTTTATGGGACACACTGATACACACTCGCGCACACAAACCGCACACAATACACTGACTTCTTTAAAAAGCATTTTCATGCTGGAAAAGAGAAAATGGGGATTGTGATGGAAATGATACCAGCTTTGTCCTTCAACTCGATGTTTCTCTGCATCTGGATTTCTAAGCTTGAAGACTTTCACCACAGTGCTTTTGATGATGAGAAAGCCGTAATTCTCCATCACAGTTCCATATGCAAAAACAAGGAAAAACAAGGTTTACAGGATGGCTACAGAAAGACAGGGCCATAGAAAAACACCCACACTAATAGATGTTGTATATACTGAGTGTGGATTTAATGATAAATATGGTCTCAGGATGGTGCTCATACACAGTGCACAGTGTTACAACTTTTTTTTTTTCCTCGCTCTTATCTCTCAACAGGGCCGTTTGGATACAATGAGGTCACCATGATCCCAGCCGGAGCCACCCACATCAGAGTGACTGATAACAGCAAAAACTATTTAGGTTAGAGCAGGGTCGTTTTGTTCCTGTTCGCTGGGAGATAAATGTGTTTTTGATTCAAATGTAGCTTACAGTACAGCGCCTGTCAAGAGTTTGGAAACACCTTGTCTTTTTTTTTTTTTTAAGAGACACTCAGATGTTTCTTTGGTTTATAAGCAACAAATTAGGTCATGTAATGGTATGAAGATCGACTTTGACCAAACAAATAGATCAATATCCTGGGGGTGTAAAGGTAAACAAAATTAAATTTCGGTACAGTTAAAGGGGAAGAAATGCAAAACATAAAATTGCTTTGTCTTTTTTTATTAACGCAGTTTATTATTATAAGTATTTGTGAACATCGATAAAATAATTATAAATAATTTTACCTGCTTGGTAAAATAATATATAAATAATTATATATTATGATATATATTATATTTATAAAAATAAATTCGAATAAATTAATACGATACAATTTTTATTATATTGATTAAACTGATTAATCGATTAAATTGCCACAAATTAATTTGATTAAATAAAATATAATAACTGAAAACATGTTATTAAAATGTAATAAAAGTTTACATTTGTTAGACTCCATTTAGTTAATACAGGTATGTATATAATTGTGTGTGTGTGTGTGTGTGTGTGTGTGTGTGTGTGCTAGCCACTTCCTGGTTAGCAGCTATTGCTAGCATTATGGATTCTTTAGCGTTTTCATGCATGCACGAAGCAAAACGGATTTCCAGTACTGAGCGAGTAGCCACAGTGACACTGCGCTAACTCTAGAATCTTTTTTATACCCCTGGCATTGTTGTGTTTGTTTTCAAGTTTATTTGCGGTCCACCACTTAATATGTTCCCGAGGGAAGTCAGATTTTAACTCTGTTTCGCACGTGAAAAGGATTGCATTTGGTACACGTGTGCACCGGACTGAAAGCCCTGTGTCGAAAAATAAACAGAAACCTGTAAAGTGAAATGTGACAGAGCGGCATGTATTTTATCCAGGCTACTACTACTGTTATTGCATAAGGTGACAGTTTGATGAAAATGAATACGGTTACATTTCCTAGCTTGTTGCTTAGTAACAAAAGGAACATGGATGTGACTTTCAAAAATGATAAAAGACTCAGTATTTCCACACGTTTGGCAGACTGTATAATTACATATTATAATAATTATATATATATATATTTTTATTAAAATATATTTTTTTTAAAAATTAAAATTAAAATTGTTGTTACTTTTTATGTTGCAAAAGTAACTTTTGCAGTATTTTTATGTTTAAATAATTGAATCGAGTATTACATTTTTTATGCTTGCAAATTAGACTGCAAGTTTACCCATTAATTGCTTAATTGTATTTTTTTTATTTTTTTGCTAGCTAGTTTGCTTTCCATTTTTGGGTTTGTTCTGGCTTCAGAGTCAGACTAGAATCACGTTTGCTTGCTAGTTTGATTTCACGTACTTTGTTACTGGTTGCTATTTTGTTTTCTCTTGTCAGGTTTGTATAGTATGCTACAACCCCAATTCCAAAAAAAAATGGGGACCCTGTGTAAAATGTAAATAAAAACAGAATGCAGTGGTTTGCAAATCTGATACATGCATATTCTATTCACAAGAAAACAAAAACAAATCAAATGTTTAAACTGAGTATTTATACAATTTTAAAGAAAAAATACGGTTATTTTTATTTTTGATGGCTCCACCACGTTTTAAATAAGTTGGGACAGAGCCATGTTTACTACTGCTTATCATCATGTCCTCTGTCCGTATACATCTGGGAACTGAGGAGACCAGTTGCTGAAGTTTTAAAAGAGAAATGTTGTTCCATATGTGTCTGAAATATGATTCTAGCTGCTCTAACAGTTCTGGGTGTCCTTTGTTGTATTTTTTGGTTCATGATGCACTAAATGTTTTGAAATTGTAAAAGGTCTAGACTGCAGGCAGACCAGTTCAGCACCTGGACTCTTTTACTACGAAGTAATGAAGTCATCCGATGTTCTATTGTGAATAAAATACGGGTTTGTGAGATTAGCAAGTCATTGCATTCTGTCTTATTCACATTTTATTCAGTGCCCCAACCTTTTTGGAATTGCGTTTGTAGGTTAGAGTCAGATTCAACTGTATTGTTATTGTTTGTGTGTGTATATATACAGTATTTATCCAGTATTTATATCACAGTTATTATCCAGAATGTGGTTGAATTTTTTTAATTTTTTTAATGTAAAAATGGTTTGTCTTGCATGACCCAGCCCTTCAGAATGGACACTCCCAGTTTGTAATTAATGGGAATTGGAAGATCAGTGTTCCGGGTGAGTATAACGTGGCTGGAACCAAACTGGTGTATCGCCGTTCAGCCGATACATGGGAGAGCTTTGAGGTGCCCGGGCCAACACTGGAGGACCTTCACATTATGGTGAGTGATTCCATGGTTGTATCGTCATCATTTTTGGTGGATGCTATACACAAACAGGGAAACGAAATTCTTTTGTAATGTTAATCCCATTTCAATCCAGCAGTCTGAGTATAATTAGGACCTGCTGACTGACCCTTGATAATGTGCCTGCAGGTTTTATCTACTGTAAGAAATTTTGGAATAGAGTATGAGTACTGGCTGCCACCTGAACTCTACGCCATGCATCACGGAAGGCAGAGTCCATACTGGCATCACCACACATCAAATTTCCTGCCCTGGGAATTGCCAACTACTACCACCACTACTACTACCACTACCAGGATGAGACCACCTGTCCCCACACAACCTTCATGGGGTGAAAACCACTTAATACTATTAAACAGACGAATATGTTTCATATACTATTATAAATAAAAGTTAAGGTTCTTTACAATAATAACTATAAAAATCAACCAAAGATGATTGGTAGACGTGGAAAAGGGCAAGCTTGCATCATGCCTCTGATCAAACCAGTTACTGCAAGGGTATGAATACATGTGGACGTATGTAGGACTGTTAGCTTAGTGGTTCCAGTCTGGCCAAATCCCAACCTCACCAAGCTCCCACTTCTGTACCCCTGAGCAAAGCCCTTAACCACTTTGCTGCTTAGTTATATGAATGAGACAAAATGCCATAAATGGATGAAGAATATCTAAAGCTGGGTTTAAATCTCAGCCTCAGAAGTGGATCTTGATTGGGGAAGTGGTAGCTGTTTGGTTAAGATGATATTAGAAGGTCATAAGTTAAAATCCCAGCACCACAAACTGCCACTGCTGCGTCCTTGATCAATGCCCTTAACCTTTAAACGCACAGGTCTATAAATGAGATCACTGTAAGTCACTCTGGATAATGGCATCTGCCAAATGCTGTAACTGTAATCCTTTGCTTTTGGGGCTCATCAGCCTTAAGTGCTGGCATAATGGCGTTTTATTGAGATTTTGTATATTTTGAAATGCTTTTCTGCTCAGCATAGCTGTAGAAATTGGTTCTCTAGAAATTTCTGATTCAGATATTTTGTTTATACACTAACCACATTCCATGAACTGTACCTCCTGCCACATGATTGGATAAATGGTCATGATTAAAGAGTTAATGCAAGCGTGTCCAATACAAAATATGTTGATTACACATGTTGTTATCGCACTAGTCGTTTATTTCCACAAAAAACAATATTCCGCACATAAGTGCTCGTATGATGATTAATCAGCGTTCCTGGTGTCTAGATGCTGCAGTTCTTTTTGTCTTTATTTGTACATTGTGCATTAAGTTAACACGAGGCCACGCTCTGCGTTTTCTCTCATGTAAGATGATTGATGAGCCGTGTGCAGAACGATCTTAATACATTAAACCCACATTCCTTTCCATAGGGGCATGGAAATGGTTTTCGGTGTCTTCACGATACATATATCTGTACATACATGCCTGACGGCACGGTGGAATGCGTGCAAGCCGCTCCCTTTTCCCTGAGCATCGAATGAAATATGTGATGTAATGTGAAGCTAAAACTGTCCTGTGTTTGTGTCTGAGGAAGATTTATGGATTCTTTATTAATCTATTTCGCATCAGACTAGAAATCGATATCGCTATATGTGGCACATGCATGTGCCTTTAGTATTTGTTTAATGAAAACAAGTAGAAATCCGTTTGTTTTGTCTCGATTCATGGAAAATGTTGGCAGATTTATGAATTCAAGCGACTGGTTTATGTTAGGTCCAGTAGGTGGACGAAGACCTCCTGTGAGACCTCCTGTGAGACCTCCCACTCAGCAGCAGCCACAGCCTCGTCTGGAACGAGATGAGAACAGTAACTACCTGCCGCGGACGCACAGCACAGGTCAGCACATGTAAATCATCAATGCTGCATTTACTTCAGTTCATTCTGACTCATCACAATGTCACAGCTTCGGTTTCGCAGATACAAAACACAGCTTCGGTTTTGTTACAGGTTACTGTGGGAAATGCAGGAAGGTGAAGGGGCGTGGAGAGCGGCAGAAGCAGTACTGCCAGAAGGATTATGGTAATTATTGTTTTGAAATCATTATACACCTAGAATTGTAACTATTAGTGGTGTAACGGTACATGTATTCGTGCCGAAGGGTTTCGGTACAGGGCTTTCGGTACGGTGCACGTGTGTATCGAATGAAATCCTTTTTTATGTGGGGAACACAGTTAAAAGTTCCCTCACGGACGTAATGAGTGGGCGAACGCAAGTTTGTTCGGTCTCCACCTCGCACTTTGAGCGCAGTTATTGGTATTATACTTAAAAACATACACCACAATGGCAGGAGCATGGAAAAATAAACTAGAATTAGCGCTATGGGTACTCACTCCGTACCGGAAAATACGATTTGTAGTGCGTCGTTTTCAGCACACGCAAAATCGCGATCGCTTTCCATGGTTTTTACGACGGTCGAGCGATATGGATTCTTTAGCGTTTTATGTCCAAATTCAAGAATTTCTTTTAAAAGGAGATCCTGACAAATCTACTTATCGAAGGAGTTTGTTAAAGTTTGCTAAAATAAGTAGCCCAGTTAAGTAAAGCATATCTTTTGAAAATTGTATATGTTAAACGTGCACTTCTGTATTACCCAGACAATGGGTAATTTTTTTATTTATTTATTTCGTTTTATTTAATTAATTGAATTTGCTCCAATTTAACTGATTACTGAATCAATATATTAAAAAGTGTATTGCATTTTTTTTATTCTATTTAATTTTTATAAAATATTATAAAATATTATTTTATATATTATTTAACCAAGCAGGCGTTTTGTTTTATTTTTAATATATTTAAAAATTGTTTAAAAAATTTGGTTTGGTTCACAAATGTTAATAATAATAAACTGCGTTAATAAAAAACGACACGCAGTTTTATGTTTTGCTTCTCTTCCCCCTAAACGTATCGACATTAAACCGAACCGTGACATAAAAACCCAAGTACTTACTTACGAAGTTTGTGTAACGTTCCACCTATAATATATAATTATAATCTTAACTATTTTAGTTATAATCGAACTGACAAAAATAGAGCTAAAGGGGTACAAACTTTTGCACTCAACCAACAATTTATTTTTTCAGTCTTCAGAGCCAAGATCTTGGGGAAGGTCTACATTGGCCAGGAGACACGATACGACGTGCAAATTATCCACACGTACCGCAACAGCTTCCGTCTGGGACGCCGGGAATACCTATGGACCCCCAACAGGTGTGACTGCCCCCCACTGGATGAGGGCTATCAGTACGTGCTAATGGTCAGGCGTCACGTGAATCATGAGCAAACACTCGATCGCATTCTGCTAGAGGAGGACAGCTACGCTCAGCTTTACCGGCCACGTGAGGACAGCCTACTGCGCCCCCTGGAGGATCGTTGCAATAATAGGGGACTGAGAACTCACCAGAGAGGGTAGAAAAGGCACGAGCTTGTGTTCATCTTGCACATATTTAATCCTGCTTCTGAAAAAGACACACATGATAAGACACATGACATGTTGCTGGCTTTAACGCGTTTCTGTGGATATTACGGGATCCTTTAGGAAGTAATGGAGGTCATGAGTTCCAGAGTTATACGAAGGTTACTCACGAAATGAAGCACTTTAGGCGGAATATAGCCTACCTTTAAAAAATGCATATACCAAAGATAAACATATTTTTTGTATCATTATCGTCATTATCATCAAAGTTAATGTCGCCTTGTATATAGACAAATGTTTTAAAATCCGAGTATAAGATTGGGTTGTGATTTTTCCATTATTTAGTCCCCATTTGCTGTTATAATAACTTTCACTCTTCTGGGAAGATGTTCCACCAGATTTTGGAGTGTGCTTGTGGAGATTTGTCAGTGATACTAATTAAGCCTGGGGTGCATTCAGAGGTAAAATTCGTCCCAAAGGTGTTCAAATTCTTCTAATTTGTTGTTCCATGTAAAGCCGATCTTCACGGAGTTTGCTTTGTGCACAGGGGCATCGTCATGCTGGAACAGGTTTGGGTCTCCTAGTTCAAGTGAAAAATGTCATGCTAGCACATCCAGTAACATCCTATAGAGTTGTGTGCCTTCAAATTTACTATGCAGTGAATGATCAGTTCTTGAAGCTGATGTGGTGTTGGAAGCGCTAAATGTGTCTAATTTCAGGACCTGGCATTCATGAAGATCATACTTTGACACGTTCCTCAACACTTCGTCAAACCAACACACCCCTTCATGGCTTCAAGTGTCTTCTTTCAGCAGGATTATGATTCCTGCACATCCATAATGCAAAAATTGTTCAGGAACAGTTTGAGGAACAGTACAAAGAGCATTGACTCGGCAACGAAAACGCTCTTATCCTCTAAAATTTCATCTGATCAAGCATCTGTGGGACGTGCTGGTCTGAACAATGAAGGCGCCACCTTGCAGAACAACATGCTGTTGTTGGCGTCTTGGTGCCAGATCACATCATAGTACACCTTTAGAGTTCTCGTGGAGTCCAGGATTTGACAGGACAGAGCTGTTCTGAGGAGAATCTCCATATTATTATTAGTCAGGTGGTTTTAATGTTGTTGTTTTTTTATACAGTTAATGTTTTTTGTATAATATTTATGATGAAATATATAGACATGATATTTACATGTAAGTATGTGCTTTGTTTTTGCTTATATATATTTTGCTTATATATATATATATATATATATATATATATATATATATATATATATATATATATATATATATTAGGACTGTAAAAAATACGTTGTTAAAAACAAATTCATTTTAACGGCTCAAATTTTATTAACGCGCAACTAACGTTAACGTACATCTTCGTTTGAACATTTTTAATACAAATATAAATAAATAAATATAAAAGAGGCGAAATTAAAACCTTCAATGCAACACACATTTATTCACGGCTTCTTTTCCTAAATCAGATAATAAAAATAATAATAAACTTAACTGAAAACAAAATCCGCCGTGACGCCGTGACGCACACATCCGGCAATTAAACTCGTCCGTGTGGAAACGTAGCAAAAGTTCCGTTTGATGTCCTGATGATTTAGGTGATTTAAAAAAATGTATTATTATTCTATTATTCTTGTAGAATAATAATACACATAGATTTGCATAAGCGTCCTTATTTGTCCATGCGCATGTTCATTAGAGTTTTTAAAACTTGAAAAGTATTAATTTAAGGTACATTTAGAAATGTTCAATTAAGTTGCGATGGATCACGAGGTAACGTGACAATCAAGCGATTAATTAGGATCGAATATTTTAATCAATTGACAGCCCTGATATGTGTGTGTGTGTGTGTGTGTGTGTGTGTGTGTGTATATATATATATATGTATACTCTAAAAAATACACACACAGACACACATTATATATATATATATATATATATATATATATATATATATATATATATATATATATATATGTCTGTGTGTGTGTATTTTTTACTCTCAATGTATTTGTGATACAAAGCATTTATTGAATACCTCAAGTTGAAGACTGAGTTGATTGTTATCTCGTGATCCATTGATGCAAATCGAACATTTAACGAGGATCTCCATAACGATAAGTAGACATGGACTATGATGCTGTCCTGAAACTATATCTACATCTATCCACTGTATAATCAGTTATATTTTCTAAGACAATCATTTATATTGTTTATACAGAATGTACACAGTGCACATTTTCCACACTCCATCAAATCTGAATAATTGTTAACAGACAGTCGAAGGCCCGTGTCAATGAAACATTGCAAGAAAGAGTAGCAGTATATTTCCTGTAGAGTCCCTTCAACACTTAATTACACACTCTTCTAAATTAAGGCCAAACGATATGGACCCTCTAAATCCTCAAAAGAATATTGGTGTAATCGGTGGTGTACAGTAAGGAAGTAAATGTAATTCATTATTGTACATACGTAGCTTTTTCGTGTATCTGTACTTTACTGAAGTGTTTCCAGTTGGGGAGAATTTTACTTCACTACATTTCAAGGTCAAATATTTTTTTACCAACTACATTTTGTGAAACCAGTCGTTCGTTTTTATTTATAAGGATACAAACATAACTGGTCAGCGAGTCACCAATCAGGATCGAGCGCACCCTCTGTTTTCAACTTGTTTTGATCGGCACTTGGTTGAATCTACTGATCACCAACATACAGTTCGGCATCAGTTCAACAGCAAGCAGAACATTCAGAGAGGAAGAAATGAGGACGAAACTCCTGATTTTAACTCACCACAACACACGTGACCTAATTCACATTATTTTTTTTTTAAAAAGGTTTTGGGCTCATGATAATAGAAATCAATCAGTGTTTGGGTCATTAATATCATTCTATTAATAGATCAGTGTGCTGAGAGTCACATTCAAGTCTTTTTACATAAACTGAGTTGATTAGGCAAAGAGTCTTGTGATAAAAATGATCATAGAAACATTATATATATATACATATATAATAAATCATAGTACCTTGGATACTTAAGTACATTTTAAGGCAAAAATGTTTGTACTTTTACTCAAGTTTAAAGTAACTTTTACCTTCAAAGGAGTCATATTTTACCTCATGTATCTCTAATTTTACTCACCTTCATGCGTGTCCAATTATTGTCCACTGACCCAAATCCTACATATAAAACCATATCTTTTTTTTTCCATAGGAATGTTTAAAATGCAGAATTTCAGCTTTCCGTACAGTATTTTGGCGCAAACTACTCCCCCTACTCATCGCATCTCTAGTTCTAAATGGTCATGAGCTGCTTAACCTACATAACAATGGCAAGGGTCCACACAAAGTGTGTTTCCTTGTATAGAATGCAACACCGATTGGAAAATGACTCTTTTTGGTTCTCCTTGTTTTCCCAAGTACAGCTGTGTTTGGACAGTAATTGGTGGTGGTAGCTCAGTTGTTAAAACATTGGATTTTGAACACTTTTTAGGACTTTGGATTGAACGGTGGTAATGAGTTCAAATCCCAGCACCATCAAGCTGCCTCTTCTGGGCCCTTGAGCAGGTACCTTAACTCTCAACTGCTCAGTTCTAAGTCACACTGGATGAGGGCGTCTGCCAAATGCCGTCAATGTAAACGATTGCATTTGAGTGTAATGAAACTACTAAGACACATGATTGAATTACGTTCAGCATTTCCTAATTGTACAGCTAATTTCTTTCTACCCTGAAGAGATGAAGCCATATAAGACCAATGAAATAAAGGTTTTGCTTTTTTTTTTTATGTGACGTTACCCCTGTGTAATGTACTGTATGAAAAGCATTGCTCCAGCAGGCAGGAAATCCCTTCTATCCCTATATTTAACATCCATCTCAGGTTCAACATTCGAAAAACATGTTTCTTCGTGTTTTCATTGGTAACTTGGACGGCTTGGACGGTTCTTCAATGTGCCCAGTATGTGTCTTGAGTCTGCTGACGAGTATTTCGTGCCTTCGACAACACCTTGACCTGAATTTGGCTCAAATATCTGGATCATAATCTTCACGACTGGCAGAATTATTTCATGACTGGCAACATGATCATGGTGATGCATAAAATAACTGCTAACTGCAGCAAAACGTGAGCTAATTTGGTCGAATAGAATCTGAGGATCCTGGGGCACATGCCATGTTGTTTTCAGGCTAATAAAAGATAAAAGAATAATAATTTTGAAAATGAAAGTTTAAACACTTTATAAGGACTGTTATTTCCTCTAAAGGCATTTCCCCATGAATTACTGCACAGAAACAGCTTCTTATGTGTGGTTTGTTAGAAATATATTTACAAAAATTGCTAGTTTTTACATGACGGTGACACAAAATGATGCAGATTAAGCTCGCAAATTAGGGTTAGTTTGGTCTAGTAAAAAAAAAAAAAAAATCTAATTAAATACAGTTCAAAGCTTTCATTCACACTCAGGAAGCGGAAGGATCTGTGGTCTTAACAGAGTTAACAGTTTACTGAGCAACAGCATCGACAAATAACAGGACAGCTAATAATTCACATAAATAGTTATTGCCATTTTTAAAACAAAGCTATTCATAAAGTCGTAAACAGATCAAATCCCCTTACACTATATGGACAAACGTTTGTGGACATCTGACTATACGATTCAGATGTGCTTTTTAGACATCCTATTCCACATTAAGTCTTCATTTTTGCTGTTATAAAGCCCTCCACTCTTCTGGGAAGATGTTCCACTAGATTTTGGAGTGTGGATGTGAAGATTTAGGCTCATTCAGATACAATGGTGTTAGTAGCGTTCCAGTAGAAGCTGACCTTCTACCCATGTAAAGAAAACAGTTTTCAGACTAATGATGCTAAATGGTGCTATTCTGACAAAGAGCAAACGTGTAATTCTGCTGTGTTTTGAGCGGCACGTGCGCTTCAGGAGCAGAAGTACATCACCAGAAGACCAAGAGAGATCAGGAAGACCTTTAACGAGCTCAACCCCCCGGATATATTGAAACCATTCAGCAACTCGTGCATGATGATCGCCGGAAAACAATCCACATGATATCACTTCCTCACCCATCCTATTCGCCAGATTCGGCGGACTTTGCCCTCATCCCAAAGATGAAGATCCAGCTCAAAGGTCACCGTTTTGACACCACTGTGGAGATCCTGTGCAAATCGCAGAAGGTGCTTGACACGCTTCGAGAAGAAGACTTCAAGGGTACGTTCCAGAAGTAGCAGGAATGTTGGGAGCACTGTATTGCTCTCCAAAGGGACTATTTTGAAGGTGATGGTGTATAAACATAGATAAATAAAAGTACTTTCTTGTAAACAGAGCGAGTCTCAAAACTCTTACCACCTCGTATCTTTATGGAGGTATTGTCATGCTGGAAAAGGTCTGGGTCTCCCCAATCAAGTGAAGGGGATCATTTTATGCTCACAAATCCAAAGACACCCTATACAATTGTGTGCCTCTAAGTTTGGGGAAAAACCATACATGGCTTAAAAAGTCTGGTGATCCAATACTTTCGTGCATATAGTGTATCATGGTATCTGATTTCTACATCCACTAGAGGAGACGTCATTATTTAATAATCTGAAAAAGGGACAGGTCCGGTAATCCTTTTTTGGCAATACTGTAATCGTAAACATGTCGATCGTTCGAGTCTCATCACCTGCTCCCAGGAGTCCAACTATTTGACTTTTATAAATCTATTCCTCGGTGCTCAGAGTCCTGGTCTCACACATTTCTTGATAAGATAAGGACCCTTCTTAGCCGGGCCCTGTAATCCTGAGGGATCTCAACTAAAAAGGTCACATGCTGATGCTCACATGGCACTGGGAAGCCGTTCGCCTTTTGATGCGTGCTCGTTGTGGCTGTTTGAGATTGGAACGACAGCGGCACAGTGGGCCCAAGAGAAGCCAGAGGTAGAGCAGGACACAGGCCCAGCATGAGGAGAGCTTGACGTAGAAGGTGGAGTAGCTGCCATGGGTGAAAGTGGTCTCCAACACTGCTGTCTCATAGCTACACAGGAGGAGGTAAAAGAGTTACAGTCGGTAAAATCCAGGTCTAACAACAATCACAAGTCTAATCCAGTTGCATCGGCGATGTTAAACTCTTTACAACCCACCTGAACCAATTGGTGAGGGTCATCATGACGTACAAGGAGGCGAGGAAGAAGACAAAATGGAAGAAGAAGTAGCTGTAGGCCACACGCTGACTCTCGTTATGGATCACCTTCTGGCATCCTTTGCTCTCGACGTCGATTGGAACCTCTTCCTTTGCTAAAATTGTTCCATAGGATTTAAAAAGACCTATTTTTCATTATACTAATTATTGAAGTGTGTGCTTCAAGTCCATGCTTACCCTCCTCTTGCTCTGGGCAGCAGAAGCAACACGTGGCTTTCTGTAATTTCAGATACGGATACGGGTGAATAAATATGTATCATATTATAAAAATAAACTGGGATACCTGACTTTTCCAGCCAAATGTGGTTCTTCTCCAAACTCAAAAGTTGGAGTAACACAACTGTACCAAATGTCTCTGGATGCAGTAGCAAGAAATTCTCCCTTCAATTGAACTAAACTAAACCTGTTCCAGCATGACGATGCCCCTGTGCACAAAGCCTGCTCCAGGAATATATGCTTTACATTGGTTAAAAGTTTGTGGAAACCTGCTTAGAAGACTAATTTGTGGTTTTCTGTATGTCCCATTCCACGTTTAGTCCCCATGTTCCACTAGGTCTGAAGTGCAGTCAATGCTGAACCCAAAGATTATTATAGCTGATAGTCAGAGCTCTACAGCAGGAGATCTTCCATTCCAACCCATGTAATCCATATCTTCATAAAGCTGGCTTTGTGCACAGGAGCATTGTCATATTGGAACAGATTTGGGTCTCCTAGTTGAAGCAAAGGAACAATTTCATCCCCCCACATCTAGATACATCCTGTATCGAGTGCCTTCAACTTTGAGGCAGAACCACATATGGCTGGAAAAGTCAGGTGTCCCGATACATTTGTCCATATAGTGTATAAAAAAATAACTAGACTCAGCTCACAACTCGCTCTGGACGAGACTGTCTGCTAAATGCCATAAATCCAGATGTCCGGGTCTATATTTTAGCTTCCTTTCTAAAAAAACATCTCTACATCTCTAGAATCAGAAACCTTTAGAACATTCCAAGGCTGAATTTTTCCCCAAAAAACCCCACAAACAAACCAAGTCGTATCTGCATTTGTTTGAATTTGATTAGAATGTTATCTGTTGAACTCGGTTCCATCCCTACTCCAGTTAATGTCCTTTTCTTTCTAATATCTACACCATAGCAGGTGGTATCTCAGTGGTTAAGGCCCTTTAGCCAGACCCAGATTCAAAAGCATGGGAGGTGCAACTCACCTGGAACTCATATCGATAAACTTTGATCATCCAGAACGGTCCGAAAACTTCAGCCAAGTAAGAAGCCTCGTTACTGAAGGGGAAAATCAATTGCTAAGGAATATAATTACATTGAGCTGGATATGTGAAGAAAAAAATATATACTCACCATGCAAACAGCACACAGCAGTACATAATAGCAGCACCGATGATCGCAACAGCGTTTCCCTCATTTTGTATCTCATCCCTGCCCACGTTAGGGTAGCAAGCGGTCACGTTTACGCCCTGGTACTCCACTGAAAAAGCACATACATGCAAAATAAATGTCTTCTGTTATTTCGGGGGGTCGGGGGGTGGGGGGGGGGGGGGTTTAGTTATACAGGAATCCGAATCAGGCTCCAGTCAGTACAACACTGTAGGCCTGAATGTTTCAGGGCAAATTCATTGCTTTCTCAGCTGAGATTAGAAGCTACATAATTAGATCCTCCGGGTTGTACACCTCCAGTGCAAGTTATTATTTTCATAAAAATTACTATTGCAAAAGAGTTTGTGTCTGATGAAAAGCCGTTTTAAGTTTTACAGCAAGCTGACGGCGCACAATCATCAAGCATGTCAAAGCAGAACCCCGTATCGCCTGGAGGCCACTTATAAGCATTATAAGCATAGTTTACACACAATGTCATAATGATATAGTCTGACGCCTTGCAAACTCCGGACCTTCCTCCGGTAATCCAGTGATTTTGATTTCAATAAGTCAAGCTTTGGGTTCATTTCCCTTTACCGCGTTGGCTCCATATTTATATGAAATATTGTTTTATTTTCGAATGCTTTCACAGTGGCTGTCAAAAGTTTGGAAACATCAAGTCTTTTACGGTTCATGAATGTTCCTCTTGTTTATAAACAACAAAACTAGATTCGAAGGCAAAAACACACAAGAATTGGACACATGATTGAGTGAGAGAAAGTTTTGTTTTTGGCTCTAACAGAGGAGCTCGTGTAAGACGGAGAACTTACGCAAGTGAGGAGATATGAGCAGACTGCGATTCATTGGAACCGACATCACCATACAACATGACAATGAGCCGTAACGTGCGTCCGAGCGTTATTTAGAGAGCGTAATCTAGAGAGAGGTCTGGAGTGTTAGCTATCACGGAATGGCCTGCCCAGTCACCGCACCTGAATCCTATTCAACTGCTCTGGGATGAACTCAATCACAAGAAAGGAATCTCCAACTAGTGAACAAGAAGCACAGTATTTCAGAAACGTTTGGAGAAACGAACTGTCCAGATGTTGAGAGTGTGAAAGCTGTTCTTCATGCTAATAGAGTTTTTTTTTTCCCCAATGAAAATATAGTAGAACATCTGGAAATGTATATATTTGTTTGATCAAAGTTAATCTTCATTGCGTTACATGACCGAGATTGTTGCATAGAAACAAAAAGAACATGCATGTGTCTTTCAGAAAAAAAAAAGACGAGGTTTTTCTTTACTTTTGTCATTTAACACTTTGAACTTAATTCTAAAATTCTCTACTGTTAAAATTTTTGTCACAAACCGATCATGGCCTCTTTAACATTTGCAGATTTTAGTACAGAAACAGTAGAGTCACTGCAGCTTTTTGAGTTTTGCAGTAAATTAAAATAAAATAAAATAAAGCATGCATATAACAATTCTACACATGCCCCAGTTTAAAGAAGGTGCTCAGATACCTTTGTGCACGATCAGCGCTTACAATGAAATATTCACTGTTGTTTGCATTTACATTCCTATAGGTCATACCACAGCTTAATGAGACATTATAATCACCTTAAATGATTGACCCTTCACTCTTTACATACACTGTCAACAAGTCCTTATTTTACCGGTGACAGGTTGAGCGCTGATTGAACTTCCACCGCTGTAACACCCTGCCTAATGGCACACAAAAGTACCTTCATCATACATTACTGTGTTAATGGGATGTCAGTCAGCGCTTTAGGAATGTAATGTGGGCTTCTAACACGGTTAGATGATGTACAGAAAGGGATCAGTGGCTGAACACAACAAAAACGGACATGACACAGTGAAACCATGCATCTACAGTTTCAACTTAACATGGAACATAAATATATATAACCCCAATTCCATAAAAGTTGGGAGACTGTTGAATGGAAATAAAAACAGAATGCAATGATTTGCAAATTAATCTATTCACAATAAAACAAAAAATCTAATGTTTAACCTGAGAATATATAAAAAAAAATAAGGCATTTTAAATTTATTGGCTGCAACTGGTCTCAAAAAGGATGGGACAGGGCCATGTTTACCATCGTGTAGCATCACGTCTTGTGTCCGTATACTTTTAGGAACTGAGGAGACCCGTTAATGAAGTTTTGGGAGAGGAATGTTGTCCCATATGTGTCTGATAAAAGATTCTAGCTGCTTAACAGTTCTGGGTGTCCTTTGTTGTGTTCTTCATTTCATGATGCGTCAAATGTTTTCAAATGGTGAAAGTTCAAGAGTGCAGTCAGACCAGTTCAGCACTCTGATTCTTCTACTATAAAGTTCAATTGTGAATAAAATATGTGTTTGTTGGATTTGCAAATCGACTTTGTTTTTATTTACATTTTACACAGTGTCCCAACTTTTTGGGAATTGGGGTTTGTATATGCTTTAAATATCACACTGCAGGATTTTGTTGTGTGTGTGTGTGTGTGTGTGTGTGTGTGTGTGTGTGTGTGTGTGTGAATGTGTTTTTGCTGCACCTTTCTCAGGTGGACGGCTTGACAGGGCGGAGAAGGTCAGGTACATAACGTAGCAGCTGATGATGGAAGCCTGCAACAGTCCAGATCGTGGCTGCTCTAAACACAACGAAGAGGCCAAAGTAAGTTTGTACCTACCAAATAATTTCAGTTGCCTCAAACAATGCACATGTACTGTATTTGTGTGAATATTGTCTGTAAAGGACAAGATGTGAAAGGTCGAATTTCCGAAAAGCACTAGAGCACAAAGGTCATGCTTAAAATGGTAGAGCAAACATCATATTGAACACTCTCTCTCCCAGTTATGATGATCAGAGTATTCTGAAAGGCTGTGGCAGAAATTCTGGTAATGTCTTCAGTAACACACAGTGAGGAAGTCAGGCATGGTTTTGTGTTTATCTAGGAAAATATATTGAACAACAACCAGAAAGCTACCATGAAATCCCAACATTTAGAAAGTACTTTAGACATAGTTACAGGTTATAACTGTGCTGTTTACACTATATCTACATGTACATTAATATTTCTCTAAAGTAGCTGTGAAACGTTTGGAAACATCAAGAGTTTGTTTCTGGTTTTTGAGAGACACGTGAATATGAAAAAATTGCATGTGGATTCGCTGAAACTGACTTTGCTGGACGCAGGGGGTGACAGCGATGAAGGACGTGACTGTACACAGGCCCAGGTTGGTAAACAGCAGCGCTTTGTTGAGTCGACACGCGGCAGGGTGTGTGTAGTACTTGTACATGAAGGTAAAGGCCGCCGTGGCGACGGTGTAGAAAAAGAAGGTGGCGCACATGACCGCCACATACCACTTTTTATCCTCGGCAGCGCCGGTTAACCTGAGGAAGAACAGTGAGACATAAGAGCAGCGATGTTGACTTTACTCCGGATGTTAACAGGCTAAGAGGATCGCTTGTACTACTGTGTGTTTTATTTGGACTGGTGCCATTTTCTGCATTTTCTGTTTTTTTTTTTCCCTGTAGCTAAAGTCCTGTCATGTCTGCTGTGTTGAGTAATAATGCATCATGATGTCCTGTAAGAAACCCACAGACATCTGGGGAAAAGCTGTGTACGGAAAAGCAAGCCAAGAGGATGAGTATAAGTGTGTGCAGGTGTTTCTATAGAGAGAGAGAGAGAAAGAAAGAAAGAAATGCTGCCCGCTTGAACCCATGGCCTGCACTCACCAGTTCTTATTCCAAGTGTGAGCGAAAGCAGTGATGAGGATGAGCTGAATGAGGATGAAGGAAAAACCTCCCACCACTCCAACATAGTGCCAGGCTAAAAGAGATCAAGAGGAAAAAGTGAAGAATGAATAAACTGTGACAATATATAGAGTTTTTAGCTTATTTGAATTGAAACCATAAACTCTTTACCTGACACCTCTTTTCCCTACAAAAATATTTCACAAAACGCCTCTGGGTGCAATAAATATTTATTGCAGCCATACATTTTTTTTTTTACACAAAAGAAAGAAAAATTGCATTAACCAACTAGAAAATTTTCCAACATTTGTATAAGATAAAACTTTATTAATCCTTAATGAAATTTTTGTGCCAGACGCTGCTCCAAGCAAAAACAATACAAACACGTAATAGTATGAACTAGTGTTGCACATTATATAAAAAAAAAGTATTGCACATGATAGTGTACATGATGTAGTTAAATGTATTGCACATAATCGTATATATTATAATGCTATTATACATGATATAGTTGAATCATATCACCCATGATAGTGTAAAAATATTGAAATTCTTTAATTATATTGTGCATGATATTGCCGAACGAGAACGTACAAAAATACACAAAATATTGACACTTTGGACACCTTTTTGACATGTTTATTTGGGGTGTACTCACTTTTGTTTGTTGCCAGCTATAACATTTATCTTATCCAAATGTTAGGAAAAATTTCAAGTTGGTTAATGCGATTTTTCTTTCTACTGTACTGCTATACAAACTGATATAGCACAAACTGCACATTGACTACTCTAAAATATATCCAAGTTTCATTTCTATAGTATTGTCCTTTGAGAACATAGAATAAAATGGTTGCTGAAATGTGAGAGGTGCACTCACTTTTGTACATTATTATTTTTTTTTTTATATTAGTAATTTGCCTATTTTTTCCATAGCATTGAGCACGACTCACCCTGCAGGAATGAATCAGTGGGGATAAAGAAGGCAGATGCGACCATCCCGAGCAGTAAAATAAACTTCAGGAACCAGAATCTGTTAAAAAGCATAAGAGAAAGTAAAATTTTTATAGTGTCAAACTGTCAATAGTGAACAGATGGACAGGGTGAGTGTAAAGTCTATTTCTGGCTCTCACTGAGCTTTGTCTCTGTGTGTGTGTGTGTGTGTGTATGTGTGTGTGTGTGTGTGTGTGTGTGTGTGTGTGTGTGTGTGTGTGTGTGTCAGTCATGTATAAACCGCTGGCTCAGTGCTCAGTCTTTAGATATAAGAGCTTTAGTGCTGAGCTCCTGGTGTGGCCCTGTTACCCTCAATAAGAGCCTAATCCCTGGAAGTCCATCGTTCAGATCCTGTGCTGTAGTGCATTTAAACAGGAAACTGGAATCAAATGTAATGCCAAAGAGAAGACTATAATATATATATAGTAGTGACATGAACATGATACTGATGCAGATATATGGTGTGTAACTTATAATTTCTTTATAGAGCTAAAAAGTTTGGTAAATAAATAAAAAAAGTTTGAAAATTTTTCAAATGCTTTACTTAAAAAAAAAACCTTGTCACATGCACATTACAGCACTGTGAAATTCCTTATTTGATTATCCCAGAAATGTTAGGATGAAGGAAGCCATTATACAGAACCCCCTGCAACACAGAGGGTTAAGGGCCTCACTCAAGGGCCCAAGAGTTGCAGCTTGGCATTACTGGGGTTTGAACCTCCGACCAGTAACCCAGAGCCTTAACCAATGAGCTGCAGTCCCACTTTCCCAAACACATGCATTACACTTGTGTGTATTATTGTCACGGGTCACAGTACTGACCCGTTGTGGACGAGAGCTCTGAAATCCTGGCTGGACTTCACGTCCACGAGAATGAGCGCCATCATCAGGTAGAAGCAGGCTGTGCCAAAGCAAACCCTGTAGACCGCAGAATATCCGACCAACATATCACAGTTTCCTCCACCATGGGCCTCATCACAAACCACATGAAAGAAAGGCATCTAAAAAACGGGGTGGGATGAACTTTGAGAAATGAAATTTCAGTGTTGCAGATTTTAAAAAGTAATGGAAAATGACTCACATTCTCTCTGATGGCCTCGGAGACGGTACGAGACAGCATGAGGCATGACACGGTGCAGGCCAGGATGTGGAACAGGGTGTACATCAGGCGGGTGCTTGTGGAGGACTTGACAGGTGGACAGAAGGAGCAGCATAGAGAACATGATGCAGGACCACAGCAGCAACATATCTGTAAGGAAGAAGGATGTTTACAGAGTGGATTGAAGACGTTTGTGTCCTGATAGACATGTCTGACTTCTAGTGTTGGTGGAACTCTGAGCCTGGCTGCAATTAGTTGGTAATAAAAAGTTATTGACAGTTATTAGAGACATGAAAGGATTTCGTTTCAATAATATCCCACGTCCCACCTCATGAAAATTCTGGACCTTTAAAGAAGTAGATGCCGAACTCGCAAACATCCCGTACCATCTAGAGACGTACCAGTGCCAATTGGATCCCACTACATGTGTGGAGTTTTGACATTGGACCTCCTGGAGTATTTAAAGGCTCTGGCATGGAGAAGCTGATGCTGGATCTGTGATGATCACAAATGTTGAGCTCAGTAGCTCCTAGTTTTATAACCATAATGACTGTATAAGACTGTAGAAAGAACATTAGTTATAATCTTATACTCCAGTGCTCATGTTAGTTCTCACTCTCCAGTGTTCTGTATTGTTGAAAGATTATAATTACAGTCTTGATGTCACCCAAATAAGGATGGGTTCCCCTTTTGAGTCTGGTTCCTCTCAAGGTTTCTTCCTCATTACATCTAAGGGAGTTTTTCCTTGCCACAGTCACCACAGCTGCTCATCAGGGATAAAATACACATCATTCACCTTAACTGTTGATTTCTGTAAAGCTGCTTTGAGACAATGTCTGTTGTGAAAAGCGCAATAGAAATAAACTTGACTTGACTTGACTAATGGTCACATGTAGACCTGTTTTATGGACACCTAAGAATAAGATTTTGTTATAGCTAAACTTCATTTCCTGTCCCTGATTTGTGAGTAAAACATTTTAATTTAACATCCATAGTCTTCAATGAATATTCAATGAATAAAAATGTCAATTGGGTTCATACTTTTTATCACTATTTGGGACACTGATGGATCTCGGATTCTTGACTCATTCTACTGCCAATAATCAAGTAATCATCATGCAGTTCTGTTTCACTCTGTACATTTTAAATCATCACTGGATAATTATAATTGCAAATTCATAGAAATACCAGGATTATCTTCTATATACACTTCTTCTTCTTCTTCTTCTTCTTCTTCTTTCGGCTGCTCCCATTAGGGGGCGCCACAGCAGATCATACGTCTCCATACCCCCCTGTCCTCTACATCTGCCTCTTTCACACCAACTACCTGCATGTCTTCCTTCACCACATCCATGAACCTCCTCCTTGGTCTTCCTCTTTTCCTCCTTCCTGGTGGCTCCATCCTCAGCATTCTTCTACCAATATAACTCATGTCCCTCCTCTGCACATGTCCAAACCATCTCAATCTCGCCTCCCTCACCTTGTCACCAAAACATCCTACATGTGCTGTCCCTCTAATAAACTCATTTCTAATCCTGTCCATCGTCGTCACTCTCAACGAAAACCTCAACATCTTCAGCTCTGCTACCTCCAGCTCCACCTCCTGTCTTTTACTCAATGCCACTGTCTCTAAACCATACAACATCTCAGGTCTCACCAAAGTCCTATAAACTTTCCCTTTCACTCTCACAGATACTCTTCTAACACAAATCATATCTTCTATATACACTATATTTCCAAAAGTATTGGGTCACCTGGTCATAAGTCTGGTGGTCTGGTATGTGATTTTTGAGCATCGCATTCCACATTTAGTCCCAATCTGCTCTTCTAATTTCCTCCACTCTTCTGGGAAGATGTTCCACCAGATTTTGGAGTGTGCTTATGGATATTTGTGTTCATCAGCCACAATGGTGTTATGAAAGGCAGGTACTGATGTAGGTGAGGAGACCTGGGGTGCAGTCAGCGTTCACATTCATCCCAAAGGTGTTCAGTAGGGATGAGATCAGAGCTCTATAGCAGCAAGATCTTCTTCTCTAAAGCATGTAAACCAGATCTTCAAGGAGCTCACTTTGTGCACAGGGCTATTGCCATATTGTAACAGGTTCGGGTTTTCAAGTTTAATCGAATGTAAAATTTGATTATAGCGCCATCTATAGACGTCCTGTACAATTGAGTGCCTCTAGTTTTGTGGTAACAGTTTGGAAAAAGAACTACATGTAGCAGGAAAGGTCAGGGGAAACAATACTTTTGGAAATATAGTGTACTAATGGTGATAACTGGTGCTATGTGTGTTACCACATCTGCGATTTCATCGTGGCTGCAAGTTAGAACAAAGAGTGTGTGATCTAGCTAGTTATCTAACGACATATCTACAGACTGGTCATTTAGATACACAGGCTGTTGTATGGAGATTGTGAGACACCTGAGAGAAAGCTGACACACATATACACTCTTTAATTATGATGATAGAAGAAGAATGATAGAGGAGGTCTACAGATTATAGCCTACGTTTAGCTGCGTGTGTGTGTGTGTGTGTGTGTGTGTGTGTGTGTGTGTGTGTGTGTGTGTGTGTGTTTACAGTGAGGGAGGGGCCGCTCAGATTGGGATTAATCCATATAGCTCAGGGCATCTGGAATTTTCTAATGGATCTAGGCTGCTAGGTTGAACAGAGGTCGGATGTACAAAATAGAAACAGTACATAGAAAGTTATTCAAAGTAAAAGTTATATACATGAAAAGTTTTCCTTTAATTAATAGTCACATGCACACCTGCCTGTGGACACCTGTGCATAAGATTCAGGTGTGAATTTCGAACATTTCATTCCACATTTATCCCAATTTGCTGATAATAACATCCACTCTTCTGGTAAGATGTTCTATTAGATTTTGTGGAGATTTGTGCTCCACAAGGGTGTTCGTAAAATCAGTTACTAATGTAGGTGAGGTGAGGAAGCCTGGGGTGCCGTCTACTTTCACATTCATCCTTCAATAGGGCTGACGTCAGACCTCAATAGCAAAAGATCTTCCACTCCAACTGCTGGATGTAATTCTACCGCATCCAGAGGCATTCTATACAATTTTGTGCCTCCAGTTTTGTGGTAACAGTTTGGGTAAAAAAACACACGACAGAAAAAGTCAGATTTGGCTAATAATTTGGCCCATAATGGGTAGATACAGATATGTGTAACATCTAAATTCCTCCATTATTGGAGCATAAATTGAGCAGGATTCTGATCAGACTTAAAACATACATCCATGCAAATATTACTGGTCATCTATTCAACTACAAAATACAAAAAAGAGTCATAGCTAGCATAACATAGCATAACATAAAAAAAAAGGACAGGAATGCTATGGAATCAATATCATTAGTACAGTGGTTCTCAAAATTGCTCTGCCATTCCTCACCTTAGAGCGGGGATGTATGTCAAGCCCTACCTGTCCTCCAACACCCCAGAAAATGGTAATGAAATACTTAAAGTTTTTTTAAAAAATGTCTAATTTATTGAACTATCAAGTTCTAAATGAATAGCATCAAGTTCAAAGATAGAGAAAATAAAAGTTTTGTTGTGTTAGGTTCACTAACTGATGTTTGCTTTGAGTGTATGAACTGCATTTTTACATGAGAATATTGTAAATGAATATTTATAAAAACACAAACAAAAATTATATAAATCCTGCCGTTCATGCAGACCACCTGTCATGTCTTTATTGCCCACTAGGGGCGCGCTCCCCACATTCTGCGTTAGTATAACAGTAGCTAATTAGGAAGTGAAGGAATCTGATTTTGTGCCTCAAAATAATTAATTAGGAATAATTATATTATATCATTATTGTTTCTGAATGACATTAGAGTCATTCTAATATTACACAAATTGTCCTACTACAGTTAAAAGTTTTTCCCTATATGTTCTGCATCACATGACATTTTTAACTCCAATTATAATGTCTTACAGAAGTTACAGAATCCCTAAGTTTTATTTGTATAGAATTTTTCTTACAATTGACATCATCCCAAAGCAGCTTTACAGAATGAAATAAAAGTTTAGCCCTAATGAGTGAGTCACTGGTGAATTTGGCATGTAAAATCCCCTGAGAAGATTTGAGGAAGAAACCTTGAAAGGAACCAGATTTTAAAGGGAACCATCCTCATGAATCATTCTTGAAGCTATCAGCTGTTTAATGACTGGAATGTAAAACTGTTCATGGCAATTGTAGCCCTATTCCATTGTAGAAAACGGTTTATAATAATTACAGTCCAGGTATTGGGTCTTCTACAGCAACAGTTGATGTGGAATAGGTCAGGTCTGATTATGCCGAAGCTGATGGCTCCATATTCTGATATAGCAGTCATTAATAACTGTGAAGAGTGTCATGGAAAATATGGATTTACTGTGTTCCTCGATCGCTAAACCAGTATCGAGCTTTTCCACTCAGAAATGCAACCATGCGAAGTTAATAGGTTCAGACACCGTAATAAAAAACACTAAAGACTTTACAGGAAGAGATACAACAGAACATCAAGTTATAGAAGGACAGTCACTGTGCTACAAATGCTTTTACGCTCACCTATTAAACCCTTTTTGTGTCGCATACCTAAGCATGTAGTTCGACCTTAAACTGATATGGGGTGAATTTGATATCATTTCCATGAAAGATATGAGGCTGGTCTCTAACATTAATGGCAAACACACCAGGGGTATGTATGTATGTATGTATGTATGTATATATCACTGACATATAAAACATAAAAGGACATTTTTACTTAAATCCTAAATCCCACAATGTGTACAACATTTTCACAAAAGGTATATTTTGCTTTACAAGTATTTTATTCTTACCAAAAAAAGCTAGTCATTTTCTGTCTTCTCCAAAGGTCTAGGATCACTTGGACTCCTGATCAATCGTGTACATATCCAATCAAACAGTTATGCAACAGCAAAGCGATAAAACGCAGAAATAGGTCAAGAGCTTCATTCAATGTTCACATGATTGGTGGAAAAAAATATTTATCACTGACTGATTATGACATCGGTTCAAAATGGACTGGTTTGTCTATAGTCAGAAGGTTAGACATCCCCAGATGAGTTAGAGCCAACAGGAAGTCTACAGTAACCACTCTTTACAGCTGTGGTGTACAGAAAAGTTCTCAGCCTGGGAATAATACATAAAACATAGAAGTGAATGGTGTTCAACAGCAGGAGACCACATTGGGATTTTTGTCCTGTCAGTCAAAAACAAGATTTTATGTCTTCATTAAAAGATTTAAGTACAATGCTGTAATTGTAGTATGGTCTCAGGAAAGACTATATAGGTTGTTTTTCCAGGTTATGAGACACAGATGATCTGTGAGCAGAGATGGAAGCTATATACATAAACCTATCATTAGAACTTGACCCAAAAAGGCACAGTGGAAGATCGAGAGCTCACATTCCTGCCATATGAAGTGCTTACGATGCAGTGTATTGACTTTTTTTCACATATTGCCTGACTGATGTTTATTACTTTCCTATGTTTTGTTCCTCTTTGGATTTAGAATAGTCCACTCTTCTTATCACTCTTTCATCTGCACTTGATGACATGACACTTCATGACAAACAAATAAATAAATAAATCAAATCTGTACATTAAACAGTGGCGATTACCAGAGGGGAAAACGAGATTAATCATCTAAATCTTGGTCTAATTGTAATATTTTAGTTGCAACATTGCTGTAAATACATCAAAAACTTCAAACACATTTATACTACGAATGATGAACTGCTCAAGAATTCAGCACTAGTAGTTTCATATTTTTTTTTTTCGTGATGCAGAAAGAAGAAGATATTCAGGTGTCTATTCCAGAGACTCATCTACCTTCTGATGAGCTCTCTCATCACCTTTTGCATTTAATTCTCTCTCACCTGGTAGGCCACCATGTTGAGGAAGTAGTTGTAGACACCTTTGCGGGTTATCACCTGAGCGGATGACATGGCTACTTATGCGATCGACGCTGCCAAAACCTAAATCAAGATGGAGATGTTCAATTAAGTTAGTAGTTTGAGAAGTCTAGAAGGTTCCACAGAGTTCTTCCTAGGGAAATCCTGCAAAAAAAAAAAGTCCTAAAGTCCTGTTCACTTCTTCTCAGGGTGCAGAAGATCCCCTGCTGCAAAGACCTTCATCCTTGTAAGTGTAGTGAACCCAAAATGAACAGCATCCTGTTAACTGGCGGATGGCAGTCAACGGTGCCAGTAGATCAGAGCGTGTAATCGAGGCTGGATGTCTGATAGACCTCTTTCTCTTCACCCAGAGAGATTAGAAGGGGGGGGCTGTTATGTGGGTTAGTCCATCTGTCTCGCCCTTCCCCCAGGCAGCACCACAGCATGAGGGCAAAAAAAAAAAAGATCCAGATCCAGTTCCAGAAGCTTAAATCAGTTCATGGCAAATAATGCAATTAAGTGCAGTGCTGCATTTGTAGTGTGGTCTCAGGGAAGCCTTTATAGTTCCTTCCCCCAGTTATGAGACACACACAGTCTGTAAGCAGAGATGGAAGCTACATACATAATCCTATCATAAGACCTTGACCCAGAAAGGCAGAGAGGAAGATTCCTCCAGAATGAAGTTCTTCCAATACCAGGAGAATGAAGAATTGCTTATAGATCTTCTTACAGTTACAGTCTGTGTAAATGAGCATCATAAAGAATGTACCAGATTTAGTCTTTTATACAGTATGTTAAACAAGATGTAATAAAAAAAACATGAAATCTATCATTAGTGTGTGATTCTTCAGCAGTAAATGCATTATATGGGCAAAAGTATTGGGACACCTGACTTTTCCAGCTGTATGTTGTTTCTTCCTCAAATCGTTACCATACATTTGGAGGGGCACAGTTTTATACGGATGCCTTTGGATGCGGTGGAATAAAAATATTTCTTTTTACACTGAAAATAGCGCCAACTAACACAAGAGTCACTTCAAAGGCTTCATATACATCAAATATTTAATATTTTCTGTAGTTTGCCTGTAGCCTCACTTAAGAATTTCATTGTACAATCTGACATCTGTACATATGACAAATAAAACTTAAAACTTGAGCAGAAAGTAGCTCTACTTTCAATTTTAATTATATAATTATAATTATATACATATATAATGTTTAGTCTCTGCCTCTCATTTTGAGCGCATTGCTTTGTATTGATATTATTAAACTTGAAAACATACAAAGCAATGTCAGTGGTAAAAAAAAAAGAAACTAGAGTTAGCGCAGTGTCACTGTGAAATACGATTTGTTTTGCACATGCATGAAAACGTTAAAGAATCCATAGCAATAGCATTAGCCACTGACCAGGATGTGGCTACCGGCTAACGCTAGCGCTATTAATTCTTTATCGTTTTATAGGCAGCTTCAAAAATCATTTTTAAAGCAGAAAATCCTGACAAATCCCCATATTGAACAGTTAAGTAGATCAAATCTTTAAAAAATTCAATATTAAATACTAAACACACACACACACACACACACACACACACACACTTACAGATAAACTGTATTACCCAAATGGAGTCTTACAAACGTAAATTATTTAATTAAATTTTTTCAATTCTTTTTTTTTTTATTTAATCAATTTAATTTGTGCCAATAAAATGTATAACTCAATTTAATCAATATAAAAAAGTGTATTTCTTTAAATTGATTTAATCTATTTTATTCTTTATAAAAACATAATTTTATATATTATTTAACCAATCAGGCATTTTATTTAAATTTGTTTTAAATAAATAAATAAATAAATAAAAACTCTTCAAATATGGATCACAAATATTAATAATAATAAACTGCGTTATTAAAAAATAATTTTATGGGTTGCATTTCTTTCTCGTAACTGTAGCGAAATTTAACCGAACTGTGACTTAAAAACCGATCATTCTTTTTTTTCTTCATATTGTTACCACAAAGTTGGAGAAACACAATCATATATATTGTCTCTGGATGTGAGAGCATGAAATATCCCCTTCACATGAACTATGAGACCCAAACCTGTTCTAGCATGACACAAAGCACAAAGAGTGGAAGATCTCCAGCTATAGAGATTTGACCTCAACCCTGTTGAACAATGAATGTGAATGCTGACTGCACCCCCAGGCCTCCTCACCTCATCTACATCAGTACCTGACTTTATTTATTTACTAAAGAAGCACACGTTTTCACGACCAAAATCTAGTAGAACATCAGAAAACTGGAGATCATTGTAACAGTAAATAGGGATGTGATGCAAATATAGAATGGGATGTAAATACAAAAAATCCAAATCCTTTGCTCAGGTGTCAAGTGCACAAGTGTAAGATTCATTGTAGGACCAAGCCCTGATTTATTAAGCAGTCAAATACAGTCTCACCTTCTGATTAGGATGATGTTATGTGAGATGTCACTGCTTTGAACAACACGGGTTTCACTTTACTGCATCAAAAGTGTGGTCGTAAAATGTCTAAAATGACCAAACAGACATAATTGTAACTTCAAACTGAATGGTTTAACAAAAGGCCATTGATTCAGGTTTGGATACATCAGACTGCAAGCAATTTTCTCTAAACCAATTAGAGTATATTATAAAAACAGGTCATACACACAACAGGCCTTTATTCCCTCTCTCACACTGTAAACATCAGAAAGCTATTGGACCTGGTTAGTAATTGGGGGGTTTTGTGAGAGAAGGGGCAAAAAAAAAAAACCCCGCCTTGTGAAAAGCGTGTTTTCAGCATACAAATCGAAGCACTGTAAATATGTGTCATTGACAATTTTATATGGAGCTAGATCAATCACAGCAACTCGGTTGAAAAGGACACAAAACATTGATAGAATCCACAGATTTTCATAAAAATATGGATCCCTCTAACTACAAAATCAGCCCTGTGTCTTCAAAAAGGTTTGCCATACAAATGTTATTTATGGATTATTTCAAAGACAGACTGGAAAAAAAAAAAGTCTATGAGACACATTTAGGTCATGAGGCTATATTTAGAGTTACATTGATTAAAACAAACCCACAAAAGCATGCATTATGATCTTACTTGGGCCCAGCAACAGCGGCAACACATTCTTCTCAGTGCTACGTCTTGTGCTAAGAGGAGCTCCAGGTACACAGATCAGTCATACAGTAGGATGAAGATGCTGGTGATGATGGAGTAACGACAACAAGCGCACTCACGAATCATTCCACAAGCACCCGCAGGTCACACAAGCGCCTAGACTGGGTAGTGAATGTTGTCTTTAACGTTGGAAAGCTTCCTTTTTGTTAAGCTGATTATGGTTAAGGTGAAGGATTGGTTCAGGAGGCAGGAGGAGGGAGAAGGGAACAGGTGAGGTTGTTGTAAACATCAGGAAATACAATTTGAACGTATTGTGTGTATTTCTAGAACGCAGTAGACACAGTTACAGAGCAGCTGGACATAATAGATTAGAAAAGGGAATAGATTTATAAGGGAAAACATTCTCCTCTGATTGATTTCTCATAGTGTCACCATAAATCGTCACTCTTTTCTATACTGCAATTCAGGGTCATCAGGAACAACGCAAAATAGTAGTAATGCAAAAAATATGAATATTGTAACGGTTTCAGAGCGTATTCTACAAACAGCACATGAGATAATGTATAATAATAACAACCATTTTAACACTGTTTTTTAGATATCAGATTATTAGTTATTTGATATTAATTGATGTAACATTTAATTTAATTTTGATAAATGTTATATTTTTTATTTATTTATTTATTAAAGAGTTTTTTTTTCTCATTTATTATTTATATTAATAAAAGAATATTAATTCATATATCATTATTATCTAAGAATTATTATTGTTTTTTATATTAATAATGGAATAACTTTATTATATATTTTGTAATGTATATTATCTTTTATTATTTTGTTCAGAAATTAATTGTTGTTGTTGTTGTTGTTGTTATTATTATTATTATTATTTTTATTATTATTTAGAGATATTTTATATATAGATATATAGAGTTTTTTTTATTCTATTTATGATATTTTAAAACATTCCATCATAAATTCCTGTTTTTTATTCATTTATATTATTAATTTAATAACTTGCAATAATTAAACATTGTCTATTATTATAATTATAATAAACACTATGCCTATTATTATAGTTATTATAAAGATTATGTCTATTAGAATTATTATAAATATGATGTTTATTATAATTATTATAAAGATTACGTTTATTAATCTTTATAATATTATAATATCTAATGTATAATATTATAAAGATTAATTATAAAGCGACTGTAGATTGACAAATAAAAATCTTGAACCTTAAAATTAGGTCTCACCGGAAACGGAACTTGAAACGTCACTTGTCTCTCGTGTGTTACCTCGATTTGTTCTCGGGTCGCCACTAAAGTTCTCTTACTTTGTGTTCCGGATGCGGAGGGAGGCGATCATGGCGGCTGAGGGAGATGTGGATTTGGACCTGGAGGCCGAGGAGAACTGCACCGGGAAGCCCACGGAGAAACCGCGCAAGCACGACAGCGGCGCCGCTGATTTGGAAAGAGTCACCGACTATGCGGAGGAGAAGGAAATCTCCAGCTCCGACTTGGAGACGGTGAGTCGGGAACAAAGATCCGCTGAGCTAGCCGTGTTAGCTAACCATGTGCTGGGGGAGAAGCAGCGTGTCCTGGGAGGATGAAATTAGGAAGATGATCAGATTCTTCTGGATTTGTTAATTAGTAAAAGAGAACCTTCTGGTGAAGGTCGCTTTTGGTTAGTGTGGGACATGCAGGCTCTGCTGATGGCATGTGGTGGGATCCTGTCTAGATGTTCCACTTTTTCACTTTTAAAATCCTCCTTCAGCATGAAGAACAGCTTTACACACTCTCAGCATCCAGACAGTTTGTTTCTCCAAACATTCATCTTGCCAAAAGTGTTCTTCACTAGTTGGAGATAAAATTAATCCCAGTGCAGTTCAACAGGATTTAAGTGCAGTGACTGGGAAGACCATTCCATGATGGACATCACTCCAGACCCCTGTTTGGTCTCTACATAATGTTTGTCCTCAATCATCCCTTCTGTAAAACAACCCCAGACCATTACACTTCTACCTCCATGTGTGACTGTGGGGGTGAAGTTTGCTCACATCTTCTCTCTTGCTCTCCAGCTTATAGAAGGTCTTTGGTTAGAGATTCAAAAGAAAGTGGCTCTTGGAAACAGAGATGGGGACATGGAAAGTAAAAGACACCCTGACAGACAGACACATTGACAAAGAGAGAGACAAAACTAGACACACTGACATAGAGAGAGACAAAAACAGACACACTGACATAGGGAGAGACAAAAACAGACACACTGACATAGGGAGAGACAAAAACAGACACACTGACGTAGAGAGAGACAAAAACAGACACACTGACGTAGAGAGAGACAAAAACAGACACACTGACATAGAGAGAGACAAAAACGGACACACTGACGTAGAGAGAGACACAAAAACACACACTGACGTAGAGAGAGAGACAAAAAAACACACACTGATATATAGAGAGAGACACAGGCGGACACAGTGACCTAGAGAGAGACGCAGGCGGGGACGCTGACCTAGAGAGAGACGCAGGCGGGGACCCTGACCTAGGGAGAGACACAGGCGGACACACTGCCCTAGAAAGAGACGCAGGCGGGGACACTGACCTAGAGAGAGCCGCAATCATAGTCAGCAAGCAGCACATCGGCATGTCGCCCCACAGTACGACGCTGATCTGATCTAATCTAATCTTTGGAAATAAAGTATACTGTTCAGCACTGATGGTCCTACAGCAGATCATTCATTGTTTGATAGTGGCTGATAGTCGAGGAGTACTTATTTACAACCATGTTTAAAAACCTATATAAAATATTCAACATTGTTTTGACAATTTGTTTAAAAAACCCACTTTGTTCAGTTGTGAAGATAATCAGCATCTAGAATATATCATTCAGTTAATTTTGTTTTTGTTAATTCATTTGAAGTTACAGTTTACACAATAGCACTTTATTAAATACACCTTTTACACATGATGAGGATTCTACTCACCGTGCTGATGTTTCACCTTCATCCGTGACACCAGCGTGTTTTCTTTTCATGTGCTCGTGCATCACTGTGGTCATTCCCACACCACACAAACTTCAAACTTCCAGTTACAGTTTTCTTTGTTGCGTTTAAAATAAAATGCTTTGGATGACTTCAGGAGCGTTTTCCTGCTGCCGGTTGACCCTTTACTATCCAGCATTTCGCACGTGGCTGTGTTACCCTACGGTCACGTCTACCTGAAACTTGAGCAGCCCAACAACAGCATTCATTAATAACAAATTTTATTGATTAGTTGTTACAGTGCTAGATATAAGATCGATACGTTTTAGCGTGATCTAGTCAAGGACAAGATGTAGAAAGCTCTTGTGATAGCTGGGTGTCGCACCACCTCCAGTCTCCTATAACTTCTGTAGGTTTTTTTCTTTTTTTTAACTGATCATCTGCTTTTGTGTTTGAAGGCTATGTCTGTAATCGGAGACAGAAGATCCAGAGAACAGAAGGCGAAACAGGAAAGGTGAGGAAATACAGTTGCAATTTGAAAATCGTGTGTATATATATATATATATAATATATAGGGAACTCATTAAGTCATTAACCGCAAGTTTGTTTGTTTAAGGCATTTGTTATAGTATGTTGAAATAAGTCAAACAGTTTAGTAGTAAATAATGAACAGCAGTAATAATAAAAACAAAGCAATTTTATGTTTTGCATTTTTGCCCCCAAACCGGCGCGAAATTGAACCGATATGTGACTTAAACACTGGAACGTCCAGAACCGTGATTTATGTATATATAATATGGCTGTCTAAATTAACACGCTAACACAAATGCATTTTAAATGCACTAATTCTATTAACGCGCATTTCTGTTTGACCGTTTTGATAAAAAATATAAATACAAAAGACGTGAAAATAAAACCTTCAACGCAACACATTTATTCACAATGTCCTTTCTTTACTCAGACTAAAAAATGTAAAAAAAACTCCACCCAAAATCTAATTTTCAATCACTAAACAATTTCAGCATTTCTCTCATCGACTGCGTCGAGAACTGAGGAATAGCAACCGAAACATAATTCTTAAAGGAGCCACGTACCATATTTAACAATTAAATCCACAAAAACAAAAATTTACATACTGTATATCTATAGAAACGACATCCTAAAACAAATTAGAATATTTAGTGTGTAAATTTTTTGTAAATACAAAATAATTAATAACGAAGAATGTTTGAATGAAATTCATATATTTATAACGTATAACATTTACCTGCTGATCAATTAGTGTTTTATAAACTTAAATTAACTTAAAGTATAAATTAAATAACATTAATTTGTTACATTTGGAACAGAGCAGAAATGATTGTGTGTTTTGCAAATTGAACTTTATTCTAAAATTGTTGCACAATTTGTAGTTTTTCAGCTTTGGTGAAGCTCCGCCCATCTTTACTCCGCCTTCCTGAAATACACTTTATACTCAATTATCTTGCTGACCTGCTGATAATTAACCTCATTAGTTGTTTCTCCAACCGTTTATTTTTTTTTTTTTTATAAGACTTTGGTTGCCCCGTTCCAGCCATCAAATTCAAAATGACATTTTTGATCTTAAAATTGTACAATTCCTCAGTTTATACATTTCTATGTTCTATTGGGAAAAAAATATGGATTTGAGATTTGCTAATGAGTTTTGTGTATACACACATTGGCTAACTGCATTATTTTGTTCTCCATAGAGAAAAAGAACTGGCCAAAGTTACCATTAAGAAGGAGGACGTAGAGCTCATCGTAAGTATATTGACTGTGTGTGTGCGTGTATATATATATATATATATATATATATATATATATATATATATATATATATATATATATATATATATATATATATATATATATATATATATACACGCACACACACATTGACGGACAGGGTTATGATATGAACCTGATATTCCCCTTTCTCTTCACTCCACAGATGGCTGAGATGGAGATCCCCCGCGGCATGGCAGAGCGCAGCCTGAGGGAACACATGGGGAACATCGTGGAGGCTTTGATTGCGCTGACCAACTGACCAGTGGCGTGGGCGTGACCGGTTTCAAAGCCGTGACTCGGCTTCACCTCTTACCTCCTGTCCACCACGGATACACTTCTGCTGCGTCAACGATCCACTGCTCAGCTTTTCTAAAGACTTCCTTCATTTCTATTATTTTTTTTTGTACAAGTATCAGTGTGAATAAGACCAAGGCATGTCTTGGAATTGGTTTTCCTGTTCTAGTAATTTATTCACACTTACAGCTAAGATTTTTACAAGGGTCTAAAAAGAAAAAAAAATGCAAAGGAATCCATCAGATGTACAAATTTTAAATGTAATAAAAACATGTTGCAGCTGTGACCCCTTTTATCTTCACTGATTTTTATATATATATAAAAAATGATACAGATATAGACGGATTAGAAGTCCAGAATAGAACTCATGTCTTCCTCTTCTGTACTGTTGGCCGATCGAACACGTCTCTTACGCCCCCTGCCTTCTGTTTGAAGAACTTGCTGTTTTGGGCGCTTTCCTGAGCCCAAGCGGAGTCGAACGAGGTGGTGTCCTGATCCACCAGATGTGTGTATTTTGTGCGTCCTGAACGGCCGAAGTTCTTGACCTGTAAAATAATAGATAAATAAACAAAGAAACT